>NW_024070196.1:6546807-6706054 GCF_014754425.2 Oryx dammah
CCCCCCCCCCCCCCCCCCCCCGCCCAGTCTCCCTCCTTCCCCCTTTCCCCAGTCCAGAGTATAGCGTTCCAAAAGGTGATGCATTGGGACCGAGAATCATTTCTGGGCATATAACTACTTTTGTGATCTTGTTTTTGGGTGCACAAAGGCGGGACGGATCAATAGTTTGGCGCAGAAGTGGAAGAGTAAGTGCACACCCACACCCCTTCACTTTCTGGGGGAGCTTTTCACTTAAACATAATAGGAAATTCTTTGGTCTTTGGTTCCAACTGGATAAGCCAGTATCTGAAAACAAGAGGGAAGAGATGAAAATAAAAGGGAGATAGAGGCGTGAGAAAGATTCCGATGTGCACATTCATTAAGGCCTCTTTAGAAAATGGAATACACTGAGGATTCCAGTAAACCATGGAGAAATTTTTCTATATGTCTCCCTTAAGGCTCCCTCAAGGAAAGTTGGAGAATGGAAAGAAGATCCTGAGTTTCTGGGGAACAAATGGAGGCTAGAAAATGGGATGAAAGGAAAGAGTTTAAGTGGAACATGAAGAAATAGTTGATTTGATGCTCCTGGTAGGATCTTGAATCCTTAAAAATCATTCCTTTTGGAAGATGAGTCTTCTCATGTTGTCCAAATGTCAAATTCCATTTTTCCTTTTGGAAGTTTTTTCGAGGAAATCTAGATTCTTTGCTCTGGACTTCTTTCTAGCAATGAGTGTTACCGTCTAAATATTTGATACTTAGTGGGGATTATTAATGTCAATAAGATTTGAGGACTAGGTAGTTCATTCACTAGGCAGTAAGTAAATGAACAGTGAATTGATACGAGAAAAATTAGAAAAGTATGTTTTGTACAATGTAAATTACTGCATGTTATTAAAAGCATTAAATGCTTTTTGTAATTTAAAAAAATCATTCCTTTGTCCATTATTCTTTCCATCAAAATAAGGCATTTGACTAACCACACAAACACCAACCGTTTGGAAGATAACGTCTTGATAGTTTAATATAAACCCAGATCTAATAAAATACTGGGTGATTCCTGGATATGAGTAAATAATTGATGGGAGAATACAATGAAAAACTTAAGAGATATTTCTGTTTTCCACTGATTTAAACATTCCTTGGACTCTTCTTATCTTCAGCAAAAAGCTTCACATATGTTCTGTGAAGAGCCGTACCAAGGTCATACTAAATATGATACAGGTATATGTTTATCATTTAGTTGCAGTGTATATGTTTATTCCAAGGCCGGTGGGAATGGCATTTTGTAACTTGTTTTTGCCAGTTCTTTAATTTCCCAAGGCTACCAGGAGCTTTTCTAGGTTCCCTGATAATCTGTTGCTGTGAGGTGACATGGTGTTCTTTTTCACTCAGAAATTGGTGTTCGCAGTTTCTAACATTTTATATACCCTGCCTGGGTTCAAGGGTGAGGAACAGAGATATTATGGAGTGGGCAGAGTTAAGGTTAAACTGGCTGTTTTAGCAGGCTTCTTTCTTTGGAGACACATTATTTAATAGTTTACATCTCTTTGCAAGCTGTGCTCCTCTTTCTCCTCATTAGTTTCCCGTGTGTTTTTCAGACTCCCTTGCATTCCTTACCAAGCTTGGGCATTTGTTAGTTACGTTTGTGCCGGGTGTTCTCTCTCCAAGGGAGAGAGTAGGAACTGACCTAGAGGCTTCATGTTTCTCCCCCCACCCCCCTTAACGTGAACCGTTTTTAAAGTCCTCATTGAATTTGTTAAAATATTGCTTCTGTTTTATGTTTTGGGTTTGGGGCTGTGAACCGCGTGAGGTCTTAGCCCCCTGACCAGGGGTCTAACCCATACGCCCTGCGTTGGAAGGTGAAGTCTTAACCACTGGGCAGCCAGGAGAGTCTCCCGTTTCCTCTTTCTGCTCTTTCTTCTTTCCTGTTCTCATCCCCTCTCTCCTTCCTCCACCACCTCACAATCTAAGGATTTTTCTGTTTTTCTTTGATCTCACAGAGCTTGACTTAGGGTGACCATAAACTTAGGGTGTGTGGATTTGAGGGAGTCTGTGAATTCCTTCTCTCCCTGCTAACTAACTGTATAGGTGTGGTTGTGGAAGTGCCTTTTTTTTTTTTTTTTAACTTTGCAATGTATATTCAGGAGAACCTGTAAATATAAAACCTGTAAATCATCAAGTAAGACTGTCATAGCCTGTGCCCAAGTATTATCATTTCCCGAAGCAAACTTTGGTCTCTCGTAGTCATGACTCTTCCTTCCCCTTGAGGGAACCACTTTTTCCCCTCTTCCTGTGCAGTTTTACCTACACGTCTATGCATACATATGAGTAATGCATATATATGTGTGCCTCCCTATTCAATATTGTTTAGTTTTACCTAAGTATGATTTATTTAGTTCTTTGACAACTTCACATGAATGAAATCATCCTGTCTATCTTCTTGAGTGTCATGCTTTCTTCATTGCATGTTAAGTTTGTAAGGTGTACCCATATTGTTGCATGCAGCGGTAGTTTCTTTCTTTGCATCCGTGTATCACAGTTTTGCTTATTATTTTTATTGATTTGTTGGAGTTTTGTACTTGCACAGGAATCTCAGCTTCCATTGGTTGCATGTGTTGTAGATTGTGCTTCCAATCTATGTAACAAATTTTTGCTCATGGTTTCTTTTGATGTAGAAATTCATAATTTTAGTGTAGGTAGATGTATGAATCTTTTTCTTCATAGTTAAGTGTCCCTCCTCTCCTCGCTGTCCTCCTTTGTTAAGAATGCTTTCTCTACCCCAAGGTCATGAAGATATTCTGTATCTTCTGTTTTGTCTACTAAAAGTTTCGTAGCTTTCTTTGGGGAGAGATGCCATAGCTTTCGTCAGAATCTCAAATGCGTCTGAGACCTCTTGAGTGACCTGACAGCATTTTTATATTGTTTCTCCAAAGGGCGGCTGCTGCTGCTGCTGCTAAGTTGCTTCAGTCGTGTCTGACTCTGTGCGACCCCATAGACGGCAGCCCACCAGGCTCCCCCGTCCCTGGGATTCTCCAGGCAGGAACACTGGAGTGGGGTGCCATTTCCTCCTCCACTGCATGAAAGTGAAAAGTGAAAAAAGCGAAGTCGCTCCAAAGGGCAGGGAGTACAAAATTCCGAGGAGTGGTAGGCATTTAATTTTGTGTGCTCAGCTGTGTTCCACTCTTTGTGACCCTGTGGACTGTAGCTGGCCAGGCTCCTCTGTCCATGGGATTTCCCAGGCAGTAGTACTGGAGTGGATTGCCATTTCCTCCTTCAGGGGATCTTCCTGACCTTGGGATTGAACCCATGTCTTAATGTGTCTCCTGTATTGCAGGAGGATTCTTTACTGCTGGCATTTGATAGGGTTTAATAAATATTAAATAAATTTACTCTGTGTTTGATGTGATTATGGTAAACTCGGGAAGGACAGATATAATTTCTCCCATGTGTTCTGAGTAGAATAACTGATGTTTTTAAGATGAGGTCACAATTAGACTTCATTGCGTTCTCTATGAACTGCTTCTTACATGTTGTCTTCTGTGAGGGAGGTGTTATTTTCTCCATTTTATAACTGAAAAGATTGAGGCTCAGAAATATTTAAAAAATATTTAAGTGACTTGCCCAAGATCCTTCAAACTGTAAAGGGCAGTATGGGGACTTGAATCCGGGTCTTTTTGACCTGAAAATCTGTGTTTTTCCAAGCTGTCCTGCTGGCTGCTAAGAAAAGTCAGTTGCTCTGAATGCTCCACATGTTTATACCTGCATGATGTTGCTTGTTATATTTTAGAAATACTTTTTACATTTACCTGGTGCTTTTCTACTTAGGAAGGACTTCCACAGCCTCATGGAACTGGATTGTTACAACAACCTGCGAAGGAAGAGGGTACATTTTTATTATTCCCATTTTAAAGACGAGTAAATCAAGACTCAGAAGTGTTAAAAAAAAAAAAAAACTTAATCTAAAAAGAACACAGCTAGATATATAGCTGCACCTCAGTTACTCTATTGGGTGTTTGAAGTCATGAACCATTGTTTATTTGATTCATACAACATGTCAGGTCATACGGCCCAGAGTGTGTGGCTCTGCCTAATAAGTTGTATCATTCTGAAAACTACATGAATTCTTCTGGGCCACTTGCTTACAGTTTTTGTTATTAGATTTCCAAAGTTATCTAATTTATTTTGAGAAAGTTATTATAAATCTCACAGAAACTATAGCTATATGGACATGCTATTTAAAAATGCTCTACTCATCAAGTTCTTTAAGAACATCTAGTTATCCTGTCAACAAAATGTATGCAAAATGTGCAGAAAATACAGGGAATACAAAGAAATATATAAAATAGGCTCCCTGCTTTTAAAGAACATGTCATAGAATTAGGGAAAGTAAGACTAATATACGTTAAAGAAATAATTAAGATCAAGTAGTTCATGGTAACTATGAAATGAAGGTTAGCATAAGAGAATCAGACTATCTTAGTTTATTTCTTGACTCAACCTCTTACTGTGTGACCTTGGACAGGCTATCTAACCTGTCTGTGTGTGTCCATTCTTTACTTGTAAAATGGGAATGTTAATAAAACCTATTGCATAGGGTTTGAGGATTAAGTGAATTGGTACATGTAATACCTTTAGAACACAGCTAGGCCCATAATAAATACTGCCTATAATGTTGTTAGTGTTTATGTATAATTTTGTTATTGTTAAAATATCTAACACTTTATTGAGTCTGTATTTTTTCTTCATTTAGGAATAGTTGTATAGTTTCAGGTTGGCAAAGAAAAAGGAGGTAAAACTGCATCTTCACCATTTCTAATCAAATGTATTTGCTTTGCTTTGGAATTCCTGTATCTTTTTGAAATATATCAATCTTACAAGACCATCAAAGACAGCCTAGTTCTTCATTTGACATTCCTTGCACCATACAAGCTATTTTAATGTGGCTCGTCATGATTTTTATTAATACCTTTTCTTCTTCATCACAAAAGAAAAGCTCTTTCTTGTGACATAATCATTGTGTTTAAAGTGATTTCAAACAAATCAAAGGGAAGTCGATGACTCCACATCCTATTTTTAACCAGGGTGCATTCCTTCATTCTTTTTTTTTTTTTTTTTTTAATCTTTGCCACTATTCATCCAAGGCTTCTATAACTTCACTGGCATGTTACATTCTGGGGGCAACTCTGTCCCCCCTCAGAACGTTCCACCTTTACATTCAATGGTGTGTGTGTGCTAAGTTGCTTCAATCGTGTTCGACTTTTTGCGACCCCGTAGACTGTAGTCCTCCAGGTCCTCTGTCCATGGGCTTCTCCAGATGAGAATACTGGAGTGTGTTGCCATGCCCTCCTCCAGGGGATCTTCCCGGCCCAGGGATCGATCCCACGTCGCTCACGTCTCCTGCATTGACAGGCGGGTTCTTTACAGCTAGTGCCACCTGGGAAGCCCTACATTCAATGGTACTTAAGCGTCTAATCCTCTGTACCCAGATCTCTGTTAATTAGCTTTAGCCTCCAGCAACTTACAGCATCTTTCTGGGCCTGAGTTTTTGCCTTATTAATGGAAAGGATGAGGCTTCCAACTTTGCATTTTGTGATTCTAGGACATGAGCAGAAAAAGAACTTCTGACTTGGTTTACAGAAGCATGCCAGTGTGCAGGTTCACATCTAGGGGTGTTTCTCTGGGCTCCTTGTGAAGTAATTTGTTGATGAAGGAGAAGCCAAAAGTGCCAGGCTCAAGACATGCCTCACCTGGAGAAGGGCTGTCGTGCTAGCTTACCTTGTGTCTTTCAAGATGGGCACTTCACTGATTGAGGGATGGTACTCCGCTTTATCAGTGGAAGATGTGAGATGTGTTCTGGGGAAATTTATATTTCTCTTGTGTATATTCTGGGGGAATTTATAATACTGTACGATGCAAATGTTATCATTAAGTACAAGAAGGAAATATATATCTAGTAGCTTCAGAGTGTGGAGAAGGCAATGGCATCCCACTCCAGTCCTCTTGCCTGGAAAAATCCCATGGAGGGAGGAGCCTGGTAGGCTGCAGTCCATGGGGTTGCACAGAGTCAGACACGACTGAAGTGACTTAGCAGCAGCAGCAGCAGCAGCTTCAGAGTGTAGAGCAGGGTGATGGGAAGGAAGGAAGGAGGCCCGGCCCTCTCATTTGAATGAAGGTTGAACGTCAGTTCCTGTCCCTCAGCCTCTGTGGGTCTCACCTTTAGGGGCTCTAGGCTTGCCTTTGGGTGGGGATGGGTGCATGGCTGGGGAGGAGTGAACAGGCAATAAAGCATTGTTTTTTCTTTTTTCTTTTTTTGCAAGCAGAACTTTATTAAATGGGCAACAGATAGTACACCCTCCAGACGTGAGAGCAGCCGACCCTGCAGGAGTGGCTTTTTTCTTTTTTTAAGTGAACATTTTTTTTAAGAATAGTTTTAGATTTACAGGAAATAGTTTTAGATTTACAGGAAAATTGTGAAGCTAGTACAGAAGGTTCCTATCTCCCACACCCATATTTCCCCTTTATTAACATCTCCTTAATTTTTACCTAATTTATTCTTGCTTTGCATGGTCCTATTACATATAGTTGTCATATCTCTTCAGGCTCCTCTTGGCTGTGACAGTGTCTTAGATTTTCCTTGTTCTTGATGGCCTTGACTGTGTTAAGGAGTACTGGTCAGATATTTTGTAGAATGTCGCTCTTTGGGGATTTGTTCTCATGTTTAGACTGGAGTTTGAGGTGTTTGAGAGGTAAAGTACTGCGTGTGTGTGTGTGCGCGCGAATGCTCACGCGTGTGCAACTCTGTATCCCCTTGTGTGTGTGTGTGTGTGTGTGTGTGTGTGTGTGTGTGTGTGTGTGTGCGTGCGCGCACGCATGCTCACTCGCGTCCAACTCTGTATCCCCGTGGACTGTAGCCCGCCAGGCTCCTCTGTCCATAGAATTTTCCAGGCAAGAATACTGGAGTTAACCATTTTCTACTCCAGGGAATCTTCCTGGACCAGGGATCAAACCCGAGTCCCTTGCATCTCCTGCATAGGCAGGCGGGTTTTTTTTACCGCTGAGTCACCAGGGAAGCCCATGAAGTACCATATTAACCACATATTAAGGGTATAGTTTTTCTCTTTTTCTTTGAGTATAATTGCTTTACAATGTCGTGAAAGCTTCTGAGGTACAACAAAGTGAATCGGCTATATGTATACATACATCCCCTCCCTCCTGGCCCTCCCTTCCACCACCACCCCATCCCACCCAGCTAGGTCATTCCCGAGCACCCAGCTGTGCTCCCTGTGCTGTACAGCAGCTTCTCACGGGCTGTCTGTTACAGATGGTAATATATATAGGTTCAGCGCTACTCTCCCTTTCACTGCCCCTCCTCTCACTGTGTGCACCTGTCTGTCCTCTGTGTCTGCATCTCTATCCCTGCCGTGCAAATAGGTTCATCTGTACTGTTTCGCTAGATACCATATATATATATATGTTAATGTATGATATTTGTTTTTCTTTTTCTCACTTCACTCTATATGACAGACTCTAAGCCCATCCACATCACTACAAATGACCCAATTTCATTCCTTTTTGTGGTTGTGTAATATTCCACTGTATATTTGTACCACAGTTTCTTTATCCATTCATCTGTCCTGGGACATCTAGGTTGCTTCCATGTTCTGGCTATTGTAAGTAGTCCTGCAGTGAACATTGGGGGTATATGTGTCTTTTTCATTTATGGTTTCCTCAGAGTATATGCCCAGTGGTGGGATTGTTGGGTCATATGGGAATTCTATGTTTAGTTTTTCTAAGGAACCTCCATACTGTTCTCCATAATGGCTGTATCAGTCTACATTCCTACAGATAGTACAAGAGGATTCCCTTTTCTCCACACTTAAGGGTATAATATTAACATCACTTATTACTGTTGGTGTTGGCCTTGATCACCTAACTAAGGGAGTGTTTGTCAGGTTTCTCTACCCCAAGGTCACTACCCCCTCCATTCACGCCACAGGAACTAAAGAAAGTCACTATGCGGGCCACACTTAGAGCGAGAGTTTTGTTTCACCTCCTCAGGGGTAGATTATCTCCATAAGTTTTGTAGAATTCTGCACGGGAGATATCATTCTTTTTTAGTTTCTTTGGGCTCTCCAAAATCTCCATTGGGACTGTGTTTAGACCTTGCCTTTTGGGGAATGTGAGCTCAATTCCTCCACCCTAGTTCTGTCCAGAAAATCGGATGTGTCCTGATGTCTGGCACACACTTTCATAATTATAAAAGAAAGACATGGAATGCATATCCAGCTTGAGGTGGCCTATGATTAAAACTCCTTCACACTAGCGTATCCACAGGTGCCAAGCACTAATGTGAATTCCTTTCCAGTTTTGGAAATGGAGAGGAAGTTGGAGTATGAGAGGAATTTGGAAAAGCCCTGGACTAGGATAACCAAACAGTGAGTTAATATTTATCGTGCAGCTTCCAGGTGGTATTTAATTGTCTTAAGTGTGTTTTTTCCCCTTAGTCCTCGTACCCATCCTATGAGATAGGTGTGATGATTTCCTTCATTTTGGCAGATGAGAAGCTGAAGGGGCTATTTACCTCGAAGGGTAAATAATCTACTCCAGGTCACACAGCTAGAAAGCAATGGAGTAGGTAGGATTCTGTACAGATCCCTAGTTGCCTCCCCAGTATCTGTTCCCACCTTCCTGAGTCAGTGGAACCCTGTATGACGGACTGTGGCAGAGTACCCACCTATGAAACTGCTTCACCCAGCCTGCTAAGGAGAGGCAAGTAGAAGTTGTTGAGTGGGGCTTCTAGGAAAATTCTCTAAAGGGGACTCAAGCGTCCAGAATATCCTTTTGCCCATATCCCCTTCTATCCCCCTCCTATCAGGAACAAGGGTGTGTGTGGTTCAGCAGCCATCCTGAATCATGAAGTCACCTTGAGGATGGAAGCGAGAACAGTGGAGCAGAAAAATACGTGGACTCTCAGTTCCCGATGTTAATAAAGTCATCCTGTGAGCTTTTGATTGCCTGCTTCTCCTTTATTTAAGAAAAACTGTCTTATTTAAGCCTCTGTTGCCGTGCGTGTGTTCACGTGTGCTCAGTTGTGTCTGACTCTTTGCCATCCCAGAGACTGGAGCTCACCAGGCTCCTCTGTCCATGGGATTCTCCAGGCAAGAACACTGGAGTGGCTTGCCATGTCCTATTCTAGGGGATCTTCCTGACCCAGAGATTGAACCCATGTCTCTTTTGTCTCCTGCATCAACAGGTGGATTCTTTACCACTGGCACCACCTGGGAAACAATTGTTATCTTAGGTCTTTATAATTAGCAGTTGAATCCAATTCCTGGCTGATTAAACTTCTGACTTGATCTTGTTTCTCCCTCCTTATCACCAGGCTAATTTGGTTACCATGAGGTTACCTTAGGATACCTAGGTTCTTGCTGCTATTTTGTGCTTTATTATAATGTGACCTTGGACAAATAACTTAGATGTCCCTCCCTTTTGCATCTTTTGAATGGGAATTATTTATTCTCTAACTGCTCTACAAGTTTACTATGGGAAAAATGCCTATAAATGTCAGGTTCTCATGTGTAATGTACATTTCTTGAAGAGGGTCACCGTCATCCTTGTTGAGTGGGATTGAAAAGGAAACCTCTAGAATCTGAAAACAGTTTTCTGATTTTGTCATTTTGCCAAGTGCCATGTTTAATACTGCTCAGGGCACAAACAAATAGAAGCTGTGATGGGAGGTGGTTTTGTCCCTCCGCTGCACAGGAGCAGATTCGCAGTGGCATCACTGATGAGCCTGTAGCTCGTGCCAGGGCTGCTGCTTAAGATTCCGAGTTTGTGTCCAATATGGCTGCCTTCATCATGCTGGAGTGTTGTTTCCTGAAGATACATTAATCAAGGAATCGCTGTACTGGAAGAAAGCTAAATGCTTTTTCTCTGAGAGCCGGCCAAGAACAAGGGGCACAGAAGAAAACGTTTGCACGACACATGGAGAATTCTTTTTGCTGGCAATAAATATCCCCATTTCCAAAGAGTCCTCTGAAACTAGTACAGAGGTGTTCACAAAAATCTGGACGGCCCCTCACTCAGCTTGGGGCTGCCCAGGGAAAAGATCCTTTTTTGCCTTGTCACTGCATTCCTTGTGTCTTTACTTCCTCATGAGGAGTGTCCCTCAACACACTAGCTCCATGGGGATAACAAGTTATCTGGTCGATCTGTGTTACTCAGTTGAGGTATAACTCTTGCCAGTGGAAGGTGTGGTTTGTAAGTTAAATTCATTTGGAATAAGGAGTGGTAGTTCAAGTTTTAAAATGTGCAGACTTATATTTGAATGATACTCTTAATTAGAGGCTTAGTAATGGGAAATGCCTAATATCACAAACATTTTATCTTTTATGCTGATCTATTCCTCTTTCTTTCTTCTTGAGGTATTCAACTTGAAAACGTGGTATGGTATTTCTTACACTTCTGTAGCAATGCTTTAAACTTTAAACAGTGCTTCTCAAACTTTAATATGCCTACAAATCCCCTGGAGATCTTGTAAAAACTGCCGATCTTGATTTCATAGGTTCGGGGTGGAGCCTGAGATTCTGCCTTTCTAACAGACTGTAGATGCTGCTTCTGCTACTGGTGCCTGGGTTACACTTTGAGTAACAAGGCCCTCAGTTACTTCTGCCTTAGTACTGGAATTCTCAGTGCCGACTGGGCATCGGAATTAACTGAGGAGTTTTCTACAAGATGTGTGCTCACCCTACACTCAGATTTCCTGATTAAGTGCTTTTGGGATAGCCGGAGAGCTGGAATTTTGAGTTCTTTTGAGGTGAGACTCACTGGCTTCATCTCCTATTTAAAAATGTGGTGTTGAGTGGTTTCACTGTGCTTTCTTGGAATTTGAACTGTAATTTTTTGAACATGTATTTATTATTATTTTTTAAGTAATTGATTAATTGGTTTAATATTTTGGCTGTGCTGGGCCTTCTTTGCTGCACGCAGTTCTCTCTGATTGTGGCAAGCAGGGGCTACTTCCTGGTCGCAGTGCTTGGACTTCTCATTGCAGTGGTTTCTCTTGTTCTGGAGCACAAGCTCTAGGGTGTGTGGGTTTCCATGCTTTTGGCACGTGGGCTTAGTAGTTGCAGGTGTTGGGTTCTAGAGCACAGGCTCAGTAGTTGTGGGATGTGGGCTTTGTTGCCTCACGAAATGTGGGATTTTCCCAGACCAGGGACCCAACCAGTCCCCTGAATTGCTACATGGGTTTTTAACCACTAGACCACCAGGGAAGCCCTGAACCGTAATTTAAAACAAAAATTTATTTGTTTAGTTGTGGCATGTGAACTCTTAGTTTGGGTCTGTGGCTCTAATTCCCTGACCAGGGATTGAACCCGGGCCCCCTGCCTGGAGTCTTAGCCAATGGAGCACCAAGGAAGTCCCTGTAATGTGTTTCCATCATAAGTAATTTATGTTGTGTTGCCTTTCAGTCAAACAATAAGTAGAATCTACCATGCATTTTATACATGGACTATGTACAGTCCCTGTGTTATCCATGGGGCTTCCCTGGTGACTCAGATGGTAAAGAATCTGCCTGTAATGCAGATCTGGGTTCAGTCCCTGGGTCAGGAAGATCCCCTGGAGAAGGGAATGGCTATCTACTCCAGTATTCTTGCCTGGAGAATTCCATTGACAGAGGAGCCTGGCAGACTACAGTCCATGGGGTCACAAAGAGTCAGGCACAACTGAGTGACTAACACTTTGTGTTATCCATAGCTTAAGAAGACTCCTGGAGAAGGAAATGGCAACCCACTCCAGTATTCTTGCCTAGAGAATCCTGTGGACAGAGGAGCCTGGAGGGCTGCTGTCCATAGGGTCGCACTGAGTCGGACACAACTGAAGAGACTTAGCATCAGCAGCAGCGAGAAGACTCCACATAAAGAATGATGTAAGGGCCTATCATTGAAGTAACTGGGAAGTAATGTGTGCGATAGTTATGTCCTTTCAGATTGTAAGAAATAGTGGCCTGTTCTGCTAACCTCAGTTGATGGGAGGCTTATTATAAGGATATACCAGTAAGTTGGAAGACACAGGAAATAGCATCAGAAATCATTTGGAAATATAGCAAAAAGTTATTTGGAAACACAGCAAATAGTTTTCCCAGAGAACATTCCTTTGTAAGTTGGGAAGATTGTTATTCCTTATGTTACTGTCACCACTGTCATCATTTTGGTGACTCAGTTTACCTCTGTCTCCTTCCATAGCTCTGCTAAGTCACTTCAGTCGTGTCCGATTCTGTGCGACCTCATAGACGGCAGCCCACCAGGCTCCCCCGTCCCTGAGAGTCTCCAGGCAAGAACATCGGAGTGGGTTGCCATTTCCTTCTCCAGTGCATGAAAGTGAAAAGTGAAAGTGAAGTCGCTCAGCCGTGTCTGACTCTTAGCGAGTCCATGGACTGCAGCCTACCAGACTCCTCCGTCCATGGGATTTTCCAGGCAAGAGTACTGGAGTGGGGTGTCATTGCCTTCTCCATCCATAGCTCTAAACTTACTGAATAAATGACTTGTTTTTCTTGTAGTCAGCCTCCCCAAGGAAGAGCCTCTAAGTAGGTTGTCCAGCTAGGGTCCTGCACAGAGTGTCCCGTTGGGACAGAAGCTAATGACACACCACAGATAGGTACTTTTAAGGAGGAGGATGGTAGGTTCTTGTGGTACTCACTGGCCACCTGCATGTGAGAATTGAGAATTACCTCTGTCAAAAGCAGACACCTGCAGCTGCTTCTGTTGTAACAGTGAGTTCAGCCCTCCACAGCAGCTACTGCTGCCCGTTACTACTTGGTGCCCTGTTACCAGGCAGTGAGTCCTGCTCCACCATTGGTGAGTACCCCACCAGGCCCCGCCCACCAGCTCCCAACTGTCAGGGAGCCCCTCCTCCCATAGGGTCCTGCTCTGCCATTGGTGAGTGCCTCACCAGGCCCCGCCCACCAGCACCCAACTGTCAGGGAGCCCCCGGTAGGGTCCTGCTCCATCGCTGGACAGCACAGCAACGACTTCTGCCCCGTTACTACTTGGCGCCCTGTTACCAGGCAGTGAGTCCTGCTCCGCCATTGGTGAGTGCCCACCAGGCCCCGCCCACCAGCTCCCAACTGTCAGGGAGCCCCCAGTAGGGTCCTGCTCCGCCATTGGACAGCACAGCAGCGGGTCCTGCCTACAAGCAGCCGGCCGTTAAGGAGCTAAGGTTGGTGAGGGGAATTAGACAACGGTGGAGTGGTGGTGGTGAGGTGGAGAGTGAGGTGAGAGACGGATCCCGACCTTCTCCCTGAGGCCCTCCATCTGCGCCGGCCGTGGGCCCGCCGGTGAGCGGGGTCCCAGAATGGGCTTAGCGTTGTGTCCTGCAGGGCTCAGAGCCCTCACTGCGGCTACCAACTCGCTCGGCCAGGCCTCGAGGCAGCGGTGAGCCTCTCCACTACCCCTGTCTCCGCGACCTAAAAGCACTGGCAGTTTGCCTGGGTCACAGTCTGTGGGACCTGTTTTTGGGTGGCTTAAGGAACCTGAGGGCCAGTAGGTTGGGTGCCTGGCTACCTCGGAGATGAAAGCTTTCAGTGACTTTGGGGTTCTTAGGGCGTGAGCCACCCATCTTCTTGTGTGAACCTTTCTCTGTTCCAGACTCCAGTGTTTTCGTGTTATTTGTCTTCACTGTGTTGGACACTTAGACGTACTTTGTTCGGTATCATTGTCAGATGAGACTTTGGGCTTGGGGTGCATTCTGAGGTTAGTTATGAGGGTGAGAAGGTAAAACCGCCAGATTGCATGCATGACCTGAACACCCTTTCGTTATTGAGTAGCATGGGGAAAGATGTATTTTGTTCATTGTTACAGTCTCGTAAACCACAAGGGTGCCTGGCACACATGTTCAGTGCATGTCAAATAGAACACAAATAGAAAATGTTTTTAACGACTTAAGGTTGTCTTCATTGTTCATTTGATTACATTTTATTCTAACCCGGATCCTGTGTACACCACAATGGTGAGGGAATTTTCTACTATTCGAGTGTCTCACTGAAATGGCACGCTCCAAGACCGCAAGAAGTTTTCTTGTTGCGTTTTTAGTAGTGATGAGGATATGTCTGCCACTTGGTGTCATCAGTACGGCTGGTGCCAGGCTCTGGGCTGAGGCGGGCAGCAAGTGGACACAAAGCTCAGCCATCAGGGTCCTTCCTGACGGCCTCCCTTGAGGGCCCCCACGGCCCCGCGGCGGTGATTGCTCCTCTGGGAGGTGAGCTGCCCCTCCCGCTCCAAAGTGCCGCCACCCTGGGTCCTGGTCACCTCTGCTCTGAGAGGTCGAGTATGGATTTGGATGTTTGGCCAAGGAAAGAAGGCCGCTTTTCAGGTAAAGAGGGAGACACTGGGAAGATGGGAGTCGCTGTTACAGTAGCTGCTGCCTCTTAAAAAGCTCCAAACCCCTTATCCGTGGATTGGGAGGAGGTTGGATGTTAAGGATGTTCCTGAGGAGGGACAGACCAGCTGATGATGGATGGGATGTAGGCAGCGCAGCGAGGGCCAGGTCCAAGGATGCTGACCTGTTCTGACTTGGGAAAAGAAGCTTCCGGTTGATACCTTCCCCTGGAGAGGGCAAATGATACACAAGGTTGAGTATTAAATCTGAATTAGAGCCTGTTTGCTTTTCCTGTTAAGCAGTGTAGAGAGTATTCACGTAGCACTGGGAACAAGCCTTTCAGTACCTCCTTGAGCACATGAATTGTGTAAACCTTGAGGAACATAATTTGGTACTGATCACCTCATAGGTTTCCGATGAATGTTTAATAAAGGTAATGAAAAATTAGGGGTTTTAAGCGCAATAGTCTTTCTTTGCTTTTTTCATTGAAAACGAGGTTTAAGTAGGTTTTTTAAAGTACCAACTTTTTAGCATGTCTGAACAAAACATTTTATTGATCAATCAGTAACTAATTTAGTGCGTAAAGTATGCCAGGAACTCCTGTAACTAACACAGAAAGTTAGGTTCTGTTTTCAAGATGATAACAATGAGGCAGAGAGAAGTAGAATTTGAATGCCTGCAGTCTTTTTTCTCCTTTAATTTTTAAATTTACGTACATAAACTTACACACATAAGGTTGACTTCTTTTGGGTACGTAGTTTTGTGAGCTTTAATAAAGGTATGGATTCTTGTAATCACCTCCATAGTCAGAATACGGAAGTTTCATCACTTTGACACTCCTATGCTTCCTGTTGCAGTCAAATCTTCCCTATACCCTGTAACTCCTGATCTGTTCCATGTCTTTGTAATTTTGCCTTTTAATGGAATCATTTCATCCTGCACAGTGTGGAGATTCATTCATGTTGTTCCATGTGTCAGTAGTTTGTTCCATTTTGCTGCTATTCAGTATTCAGTATTCTATGAATGCAGCACAGTTTTGTTTATCCACTTACCTGATGAAGGATACTTAGGTGATTTTCAGGTTTTGGTGTTTGTGAATAAGCTGCTCTAAACATACAGGTTTTCGCATAAACATAAGTTTTTATTTCTCTAGTTTTAAGTACCTGGACATTGTTTTGATGGGTCATATGGTAAGTGTATGCTTAACTTAATAAGAAACTACCAAAGTGTTTTCAGAGTTGTGTTAAACAATTTTGCATTATCATAGCAATGGATGAGAGTTCCAGTTGCTCTACATCCTGATCAGCCTTTGGTATTGTCAGGTTTTTTGCTTTGGCTTTTGTTTTAGTCTTTTAGGCTTTTTGTTTGATGAATGTGTAGTGATATTTTCTTGTGGCTTTAATTTGAATTTCCTTAATTTATAATGATGTTGAGCATCGTTTCATTATATCATCTTTGGCGAAGAATGTCAAGTCTTTACCCATTTTAAAATTTGTTTGTTTCCATATGATGAAATTGTAGAGTTCTTTATATATTTTGCATTCAGTTATTTTGCTGGATGTAAGATATGAAAATATTTCTCCTGGTCTGCCGTTTACTTTTTCATTCTGTTAGCAGTGTCTGTAGCTCTTTGAACTTCCTGAAAATAGTTGATTTAAAGTCTTTGTCTGTGCTGTGCTTAGTTGCTCAGTCGTGTCTGACTCCTTGTGGCCCCATGGACTCTAGCCCACCAGGCGCCTCTGTCCATGGGGATTCTCCAGGCAAGAATCCTGCAGTGAATTGCCATGCCCTCCTCCAGGGGGTCTTCCCAAACCCAGGGATCAAACCCAGGTTTTCCACACTGCAGGCCTGAGTCACCAGGGAAGCTCTAGTAAGTCCAATATCTGGGCTTTCACAGAACTGTTTATGTCAATTAGTTTTTTTTCTGTGCATGTGCCTTATAATTTTATGTTGAAAACTGGACATTTTGAATATTACAATATTACAACTCTAGAATCAGATTCTTCTCCCTAGGGTTTATTATTGCTGTTATTATAATTGTTGTCACTTGTCTAGAAATTTTTCTGAACTAATTTTGTAAAGTGTACAATTTTTGTGTGATGTGTGATATTGAAGTCTCCATTTCATTAGCTTAGTGGACAGCTAGTGATTAGACAGTTTTCCTTAAATGCCTAGAACAACAAAAAAAACCACCAAAAACCTCCCAGTCATTGCAGGGGGGCTCTGTGTGTGTATCACAGCATACCTTCAATACTCAGCCAAGTAGTGTACAATTCACCTTAGCCTTCACTTTCTACTTGCGCAGAGCTTGTAGGTCAGTCACAGATGAGAGCTTAGGGCCATCTCAGATCCTTTCTGAGCTTGAACCCACCTTGAGAATGCACACGGACTTTCAGATTCCCAGGAATATGTGGAAGCTTTTCAAAGCCCTTATTCCCCAAAGCATCTCATCCTCTAGCCTTTCCTCCCAGTTTCTTTGGTTAGTCTGTTGTTTGCCCCAACTATTATCCATTGACTCCTGCAGCAGCAACGAATATATTTATTTGTCTGTAAATGATTTCAATAAGCTTTCTCTGGCTAGCCGCTTTTCAGGGTTTGGAGAGTTTTGAGTTAGGCAGGATAAAGACAAGTATTTTGTGCTGGCCTTCTGAGGGGCCACCAGACAAGTCAAAACAAATTATTACAATTCTTTATGAATGAAGTCTTTTCTGCTCCCTCTGGTACTAGTACTGGTACTAGGTAGACAGGTTATTATTTTCAAGGCTACCACTGAGCTGGAGAATGGGGGATGAGACCAGGGTTGGTTAAAATGCCACAAAGCTTGCTACTCCAACCAAAACTCACCTTGTTTTCCTTGATGGTTTCATTGTACTTAAATGCATCAAGTGGTTGCTGCAAACTTTTGGTTAGTTTATAGAGTTCAAAAAAAGGTGATTCTGCCAGTTTCCATTTTCCAGTTTCCAGTTTTCCATTGCTTTTCTGGAGAACAGAATTTTGAAGTTCTTTACTCTGCCATTTTCACTGATGGCACTCAAGTATGGATTTAAAAAGTAACTAACTAAGATTGTCGGTCTTTTTATGAGCAAAGTGGCCAAGTTTTTCCCAATAAAATACTGAAAGAGAAGGTGTGGATAGGATAGTCTTACTCATTTTGAAGTGTTTGTACATCCTACAGTAGCATTATCAAGGTATTTGAGGAGCCTCACTCATCCGGTTACAGTGCTGGGGTCAAGACCCTTTTTCATTTAAACCCTGCATAGACAGCTTGTTTATTTTAGTTCCAGGCACAGACACCCCCTAGCCTGCTGTTACTTTTATTTATTTATTTATTTTCACTAAAAAAAAAAAAAAAGATTATTTATTTTAATTGGAGGCTAATTACTTTACAGTATTGTGGTGGTTTTTGCCATACATCATGTGAATCAGCCATGGGTGTACATGTGTCCCACCATCCTGAACCCCCCTCCCCTCTGCCTCCCCACCCCATCCCTCGGAGTTGTCCCAAAACACCAGATTTGAATGCTCTGCTTCATGCATCGAACTTGCACTGCTGTTACTTTTAAAAACCTGATTTTCAAGGAATATCTTGCCAGGAGAATCCATATTCCCCTTTGCTTTTTAAAGAATGAGAAAGTAGCTTTGTTGCTATGTTCTGATATAAATCAGTCATTGTTAGCACTGGGGAGGGGAATTGAGGGCATGGGGTGTCACTTTATACACTTCTGTATTGAGTTTCCTCCAATGAGTATTACTTTGAAAGTTAAAAGAAAGGGACAGTAAATTTAAAATACCATGTGAAATAATTGCTGACCTAGTGTATTTGTTTCTCATGTTGTGGTATTTTTTTTTTTTAAACCTGTTTTGCCTTAAGATTGGCTACTGCAATGGCAAATGCTGTCATGTTGATAAAAGAAAGATTGATGCGTGTTAGAGAAAATGATAGTAGGAAAGAAGTATATAATTGTGTTTCCTCTGAAGATCATTTTTCAAACACTGGCTAATTTATCATTTGGTCACCTATTCCATCTTATGACATTCATTGTTTTTATGAAAGCCATAATCGTTTAAAATGCAAATCCTCATAACCACACTGTTGAAAACTGTTTAACATAATCAAAACCTAGCCTTTGTGTTCTCTACTATTTTTCCTGTGTGTTTCATCTCCAAGTGGTGACCCAACAGAATCTATTCCAGAAAAATGGATTCAGGAGACCTGCATTCTAACATGCAACTTGCCACCAGCCAGCTGTATCACCTTGATTTAATCTCTCTGGGTCTCAGATTCCTCATTGACAATATGAACAATTTAGACCCGGAATCTGAAAACTGTATTTCTGTGGTCCAAATCTGGCTCACTTCTTGTTTTTGTAAATAAAGGTCTATTGGGACAGTCATGCTTATTCGTTTATATATTATTTATGGCTGCTTTTGTGCCATATCTGCAGAGCTGAGTATTTGTAACAGGGTCTGTGTGGCCTGTGATCCTAAAGTATATAATGTTTATCCCTTAAAAGAAAAGTTTGCTGACTCCAGACTATAAATTTTTCTTTCAGGTTAAATTTTTTTTTTTTTAATTTTTGGATGCTTGGGCCAATTATTTCTTTTTTCCCATTAGATTGCTTCTTAGGAGATCACCAGAAAAATTCAGCTGCAGGAGGGGAAATACAGATCATACATTGTTATTTGTTAGACGCCTATATCCATCATACATCTGGCATATTTTGTTACTGCTGTGGTTATAAACAAGTGAGCTCAGCCTCTCTTGTCTTATTCATTCTGGGATCCTGGCTGTAGGTGTAATCCCTTACTGGGAAAAGGAGCAATGAACAAATCATGTGCCAGTTTTTAAAACTTTTCAGAAGTAGGTGTGTATTACTTCTACTCACATTGGCCAGCTGGATGTTAGTGGTGCAGGGAGGGGTAATCTTTCTGTAGGAGGCCCTGCAAGTCACCTGGTACCTTGAGTGGGTGGATCATCTTTCTGCACGGAGAGCTGGGAAACACTGGGAACGACATCATCTACTGTAGCTTCTTTAAAGGTTCCCTAATGTAAGCAAACTAAAACTAATGGCAGAAACTCGCTTTTAGAATTCTTTGTGTGTTACATTTTTAATGAACGCTCTGCAGCTAACAAGTAACTAGAAATTGGCCTGTTGAGCTTTTGGAACATATTCTGATTCTCTCTACTTACTTATTTAACAAATACTCATTGTAAGAATGTAATATCTGTTTGGATTTCTTTTTATAGACTCCTGATGTCTTTAACTTATAATTCTCACTCTTAAGCTGCCTTTTCCAAGGTCCCATGTCTCACTGGGACAGTAACACAGCTCAAGTTACTGAAGTCAGAAACCTGGGTAAAATTCTTAAACTTCCTCCCTTACCATGATTACTTCTGTCTAACCAGGCAGTTACCAGAGTCTATTGAATACATCCCCGCTACAGCCTTGACTCAGTCCTCCTCCCTCCTACTACCATCCTGGACCAAGCATCTCTCACCATTCCCAACAGCCTTATAACTAACTAGGCTTTCTACCTCCTGTAATTCATTCTCTATTCAGTGACCAAAGTGATTTTTCTAAAATGCGAACTGATCATGTTATTCCTCTGCATTAAAACCTCTGTGTCTTATTTAATCTACTTCTTAAAGCTCAAGATTTCTTAGCATTGCCTTGAACATTTTCTTTCTTTTTTTCCTGGGGATTCCCGAGTCAGTCCTGTTATACTTAACTTACCTTCTTGGCTGGAAAATATAATCGTTGTTCTGGAAAGATTTTTCTCGACCGTATCTTATGAACTCACATAGCATTTGGTAGACGTTTTTCACTTGAAGAGGCTCAAACACTAGATAAAAAGTACTGTGCAGAGCTGACTGTGTGCAGTGCAGAGGGTGCACTCATCTTAATGCTCAGTAGATTGCCCTTTCCTGGAAGGGCTTGACTAAGCCAGATGGGCTCCCGAAGAAAGGCTGATTGACACTGGTTTTGTTTTACTTTCACTGAGACCTGTTTTTAGAAGTTTAAAATGTGCCCGTTTTGGAACTTGTCATTTATTGGTCCTCTTTTCAGTGAGCTAACATCTTTTTCCTTATGATACCAACTCAGCAGCTTCTGGACAAAAGAAATATGAAACAAATGCATCTTAAAAAAATACTGTCTCCTCTGGGTCTTTCATGTTAGCTCTCTGTTTCAGAAATAAAAATAGCCTCATCGAACTCATAGGGGGATAGGAGAAATTCAGATACTTGCTTTGAAGATACTCTAGTGATTTAAAAATTTCAGGCCAGAATGTTTTCATTATTTAAAATTCATTGACACAAAATTTCTTTGATCAACCAACTGCTTGCTATCCTTTCTTTTTATCTAGCCTAGTTATATGGAATTCTAATAGAAGAAATCAAAAGTCTCAACTCTGAAGCTTTGCAGCTGTTGTAAGCACAGATTTCTGTTATGCTAAGCTAATTTTAAAAAGTAAGCTTAATTGAAGGAAAAAAATGCAAGATTAAAAGAAACTGTTTATCTGTATAAACATTTAAAAAGGAGTCAGAGATAAATTGACCACATCTTTAAGCAAGAGGAGAACATGTAAAGGGTAATAGTGATGAACACAGTGGGTGCATGGGAGTTTGAACTTTCTATGTTAGATATTTCTGTAACATTTGGATTTTTTAAAAATTAGTATTGGGGAAAAGGTTTTTTTGTAAAAAAGACTTTTATTTTTAAATGAAGAGAGTTACTTGGTTTCCTTTTATTTAGGGAGGGAGCAATCATCTTATCAGGGTTAGAACAGGCTGCTTTGTGATTCCTTATGCTAGAGATTTCAGGGAAATAGGGATTCTTGAACATCCTGAAATTTCTTGAAAAATGTTGTGTTTGCAGTTGAGTGCTTTTTGGGGATACAGGGTTAGAGCAACGTGAGGAAAATGATACACAATTCAAACAGATTCTTCTGGTTTTATTTCTTTAGTTCTGCCCTCTCTGAGCTCCAGACTGCTTACTCAGCATCTCTACTTGTATATCTAATAGACATCTCAAATCTAATATATATGTATTAGTTTCTCATAGCTATAACAAATTGCTATTGATACAGATTTAGTGGCTTCAAACAGCATGGATTTATTGTCCTACAGTTCCGGAGGTCAAAGGTTTGAAATCAGTTCAGTGGGCTAAAATCAAGTTTGGTAGGGCTGCATTTTATCTCTATATCTAGGGGAGAATCATGTTTGCCTTTTCTAAACTTCCATAGGCCAGCGGCACTCCTTAGCTTGTGGACCCTTGCTCCATCCTCAAAGCATAGCACCTTTGTTCCTTTTTTCTTTCAGCTTCCATCCTTCTGCATAGTCTCATAAACATCTCTGACTCTCTTGCATTCCTCTTTAAAAAGATCTGTGATTATATTGAGCCCCCCTGGATAATCCAGGATGTTCTCCATATCTCAAACTACTAAAGTTAATCAGATGTGAAGAGTTGCTTTTACCGGGTAATGTAACATAGTCAAAGGCTGTGGGGAATTAGGGACATCCTTGGGGGCTGTCACTGGATTTGATAGCCCAGCAAATCTATTCCTCCTGCAGCCTTCCTCATTTCCTTTAATAGCATGGCCATCCTCAGACCAGTAAGCTAGCAGCCATTCTTGACTTCTGTTTTCAAATCTCTGTCTTCCCCATTCTCCTATCCCAATTACCACCCGCACTCCCACTACCTGCATCCAATCTGTTGAGTCACATTCGAACCCACTCAGAATGCTTTCCCAGTCCTGCCACACAACTGCATCTAGAATCTGTCCACTTCTCACTAATTCCCACAGAAATCAGGATGCCTTCAGCATTGTGGAGCCTTCGGCCTCCATCCTCTTCCTTTTACTCCTGGGTGTTGATTACCATTGTTAATTATGGTATAAGGCCGTGTAGGCTAGGTGTCAGAAGAGTGGCGCAGAGAGCCCAGGAATACATCGTAGTCAATTTGTTGCAACCACATGAAGATGGCAAGTGAAGACGCACGTGGTGGAAGACGCTGTGGAGAGAATTTGGGTTGGTTGAGGATAATTATCCTGGAAGACTTCAGTCTTTTTTATTCTCATGACAGTGAACATTTCCTCTCTATTGTTTGTATGGAATAAAATTAATCTAATCTCTGTTTATTTTAAATGACTCCTTTCCTTCCTCTCTTTCCTGAAGAAGGAACATGTTTAACAAAATTCTTAGGCAACTGATTTCCGGTAAATGACCTGTACATAATCAAAATTGGTGTAGAGAATATAGCTTCAGAATGAAGCCAAGTGTCTAAAAAGATAAAATACCCATTGTTGAAATAATATAATTTTATAACTTCCACATTTTATTGTTCTGAATTTTTTCTCTGGAATACTCCCGTATGTTGTGGGAGACCTTACAGTTTAATGAAATAAAGGAAAAAAGTAGGTGATTACTTGAAATAGTCTGTGTTATACAAATAAAAGATCTGGAAATAATTATATTTCCTCACTTTAAAGAAAAAAATTGTGGTTGGATTTTTAGCAGCCTTAGTATATATAATTTTATATGTTCAGTGTGACCTTAGCAAAACCAACCTTAATTAAAATTTCTCAAGATAAGAAAATGCAAATTGGAGCATATTAAATCAGATATTCCAAGGAATAAACTGTTCTGTAAATTAAAATAAGATTTTAAGGCAGAAAGGCTATTGAAACCGCCATCCAAAATAAAGTATAAAGATGTTCCTATTAATTTTCTCTGCATTTGGACAGTGGTGGCCTGGACTAAATTCATTATCAGTAAGTGTGACATTTTAGTTTTGTGAATACAAATGTTTATTGATTTATTTTTGTCTTCCAGTAATGTGTTTCCAGTTGGGTACTCATATATTGGGTTAAGCTTCATATTTTGTGTTTTAGCAGTGGAAACAGAAAATATATATAGTTTGAGCCTTTTCTTGGAATACAACCACAAGAATTACATAGAAGATCCTAGAAAGCCCTAAATAAACCACAGGCTATTTGCTTGTTAGAGCAGGGAGAAAACTTCCCTGCTCATTTGTTTAAAAAATAGCTTTATTGAGATATAATTCACACACCATGTATTTCACCTATCGCTTTTTAGTTTTTAAGACTGTTTCCTAGGGTCCTTTCTGTGTATTTTTTCAGATATTCACTGCCTCCTTTTCTAATCAACAAATTGATTGGGTTGAGGTGTACAAGAGAAGGGTATTCCAAGTACAGAGGACAGATTTAAGGCCTTGAGGCGGAAAAAGAAAGAAGGAATGGGAAGAACATTGGCCTGGGTTAGAGGGGAAACAACAAGTAGTAAGGTAGGTATCTTAGTGATGAATTATAAAGTAGATGTTAAAAAACTTAGACTTATGCCTTCATCACCTTGATTATTGGGGCCTTATTATAAGAGTAGAACCAGTAGAGAACAGGGAAAACTGAAAACAGTCACAGCCTCAGAGAATCGAACCTTCCTTACTGATGTTCTAGTACTGTAGCCCTTTGGTGTTTTGCTGGTTAGCTCATTGGTATTGATTCTCATTCTCTCTGCTGCTTGTCTCATTCTGCTCCCAGCCAGCTATCCCGTCTACTATCCTAGCTCCCTCATGGCCTCTGCAGACTACCATGAGCAGTAATGTGGACTCTTCTTCTGTTCTGTTCTGTGATCATTCCCCTGCTCTCAGCCCTCAATGCCCTCTCATCCCACTGAGAATTGGATTCAGAGTCCTCCCTGCAGCTACCAGGGTGCTGCCCCCCACTGCTCTGAATTTCCAGCCATTCCCCACCCCCCACCCCCAGCAGTGACCTCTGTTCTAACACACAGACAGCATCCTCACACCTCAGAGCCCTTGTGCTTGCTGTTCTGTCTACCTGGAATGTTCTTTCCCAGGTATTTGTTTTGCTTTTCTCCTTCATATGGCCTCTGTAAATGTCACCTCCTTAGAGAAACTTGCCTGACCACCCTACCTAAAGTGGAATCCCCCACCCTCATACTTTATCTGCTGCTTCTATGTTATTTTCCTTTGTCAGATTTTCTTATATTTGACATTATAATAAACATTTACAGTTGGCCCTCTGTAAGCTGAGGTTTTTGCATCCATGGCGTTGGTTGAATCCATGGATGTGGAACCACAGAGGGAGGGTTGACTTACTGTAACATTTTCTGTAAGGAACTTGAGCATCTGTAGATTTCGGTATCTGTGGAGGTCCTAGAACAAACCCCAAGTGAAGACAGAGGGAGGACTATATTTTGTGTTTACTTAATGTCTCTCTTGCCCACTGGAATGTCAACTCCTTCGAGGCAGGCTTGGTGCATTATAGATGCTGCGGTATCCTCAGTACCTGGAACATGGTGGGCACTTAATACTGTTGACTGCACACTGACATACTGTAGGGCTCATGTTCAGACTTCCCAAGAGAAGGATTCTGTTGGCTTGTCCAGTATTTAGTCCATCTGTTGGTTGAGATGCTAGGTCTGCTGCCCCGCTAACCTCTAGGCAGCTCTGAAGTCAGATGCTCATCCCTAGCAAGTCCAACCAGTAGTGATCAGGACAGTGAGGGCA
Organism: Oryx dammah; assembly: GCF_014754425.2. NCBI lineage: Eukaryota > Metazoa > Chordata > Mammalia > Artiodactyla > Bovidae > Oryx > Oryx dammah. The sequence goes on from NW_024070196.1 coordinate 6,571,710, forward strand.
TGTGATCTTCTTCTGTGGATATCCCTTTCTTCCCACCTGAATGGCCTGTCTCTCCAAAAGGTCTGTATTTCAACTCTTGGCTCATGAGGACAATTTTGTCAGACCACCGTGCTGTGGAGCGGTTGCTTCCAGAGGGTCTGGAGGAATGATTGGAAGCAGTGTTTCGGCTTTCTTCACCTTATTTATGTCCCCTTGCTGTGTGGTCCTGGCCCGTACATGTGTTTTCTCTTCCTGTTTGTTCTCTCATTCCTGATTTTCGTCTGTCTTTTCTCCTCCATTTTCCTTTCTAGCCACTCTCTTATCTTGCATGTTCTTTTCTCTCAGCTTCCATTTTGCTTTGTCCTCTGAATCATTCCAGAGCCTGCTTAGCTTGAATGACTGTCTCTGAGAAACATTTCAATCTCCCTGTTTTGTGTACTCTTTGCTCCTTTGTGCCTTATAGCTGGAGAGAGGTAAGAAAGAGAATGGAGCTGAAACATTCTTTCCTTCCTCCTTTTATTTAACCAGTAGTTGAAAACCTGCTCTGTGTAAGACATTGTGCCAAGTTTTGGGCTATCTCCACAAACAACCCTAGTTCTTAGTTGGTGAGACAAAGAGATTGTGTATTTATTTATCATTCATTTATTCATTCCTTCATTCAACAAATACTTCTTTTTTTAGAAAAAAGTATATATCTAGGAACAATCTGAATAAGAGCTGTAGATTAGAGAAATTTTTTTTTAGGTCAGATTTTTATTTTTATTTTTTTCAATTTATTTATTTTAATTTGGAAGATAATTACTTTACAATATTGTGATATTTTTTGCCATACATCAACATGAATTGGCCACAGGTATACATGTGTCCAGAGTTCCCTGATAGCTCAGTTGGTAAAGAATCCGTCTGTAATGCAGGAGACCCCGGTTCAATTCCTGGGTTGGAAAGATCCGCTACAGAAGGGATAGGCTACCCACTCCAGTATTCTTGGGCTTCCCTTGTGGCTCAGCTGGTAAAGAATCTACCTGCAATGTGGGAGACCTAGGTTCAATCCCTAGGTTGGGAAGATCCCTGGAGAAGGGAAAGGCTACTCACTCCAGTATTCTGGCTTAGAGAATTCCATGGACTATACCTATGGGGTCACAAAGAGTCAGACACGGTTGAGCAACTTTCACTTTCATACTTGTATCCTGGAGAGGGAAATGGCAACCCACTCCAGTGTTCTTGCCTGGAGGATCTCATGGACAGAGGAGCCTGATGGGCTACAGTCCATGGGGTTGCAAAGAGTTGGACACGACTTAAGAACTAGACAACAATACATGTGTCCCCCCGTTCTGAAACCCCCTTCTACCTCCCTCCCCATTCTGTCCCTCTGGGTTGTCCCAGAGAATTGGCTTTGGGTGCCCTGCTTCATGCACTGAACTTGCACTAGTCATCTGTTTTACATAAGGTAATGTATATGTTTCAGTGCTATTCTCTTAAATCATCCCACCCTCACCTCCCCCACTGAGTCCAAAAGTCTGTCCTTTATATCTGTGTCTCTTTTGCTGCCTTGCATGTAGGATCATCAGTACCATCTTTCTAAATTCTCTATACGTGTGTTAATATACAGTATTTTTCTTTCTCTTTCTGACTTACTTCACTCTGTATAATAAGCTCCAGGTTCATCCACCTGATTAGAACTGACTCAAATGCATTCCTTTTTATAGCTGAGTAATAGTCCATTGTGTCTATGTACCACAATTTCCTTATCCATTCATCTGCCAGTGGACATCTAACAGATAGTTCTTGAGACTTGAATATAGTGATTGACAAAAACAAAAATTCCTACTCTCCTGAACCTCTCCACTTTTTGGTAAGACAGATGTACATTTAGACAATTATACAAATGAATGTTACACCTGTGTTGAGTCTGATCAAGGAGAGCTCTGGAGTTTGAGACTATATTTGGGGAATTTGTTCTCATCAGGAGAGCTGGGAACAGCTTCCTTGAGGAAATGAAGACTGAATTGAGATCTGAAGGCACAGAAAGAGTTAACTTGGCAAAGACAGCAGAGAAGTGGAAATGGCAGGTATGAAAGTCCAATGCTTAGAAGGGGCTTCTGAAGCATTTGAGGACATTGAGAGTGCAGAGAGCAGTCCAGGTGAGGGTGAATGAGGCTGAAGACGCAGGCTGGGGTCAGATCCAGCAGGGCTTTTTGTGTCCGGTTAAGGACTTGGGTCTTATTTTCTGAGCAGTAGGATGCCTTTGATGTGTGGTAATGCGTCAGTGGTAAAGAATCCTCCTGCCAATGCAGAAGGCATGGGTTCAATCCCTCGGTTGGCAAGATCCCCTGAAGAAGGAAATGTTAACACACTCCAGTATTGTTGCCTAGAAAATCAATACTATACAGGGGAGCCTGATGTGCTATAGTGCATGGGGTTGCAAAGAGTCAGACGTGGTTAATGAAACAATAACAACAAACGGGGGAAAGGGGAGAAGAGCATTTTAAAAATCTTAAAATACTAGTCTGAAATCTGGGGAGAACAAATGCAGTTGAGCATAGGTATGAGTGGCGAGTGGCGGCTGCATGGCGCTGGAGCGGCTAGTGGCCGAGAGGAGACACCCCACGTCCAAGGTCAGGAGTGGCGGCCGTGAGGGGACACCTCACGTCCAAGGTCAGGAGCGGCGGCCATGAGGGGACACCCCACGTCCAAGGTCAGGAGCGGCGGCCGTGAGGGGACACCCCACGTCCAAGGTCAGGAGCTGCGGCCAAGAGGAGATACCCCACGTCCAAGGTCTGGAGTGGCTGCTGCGCTTCGCTGGACCAGCTGTGTGGAGATATCCCACGTCCAAGGTCAGAGAAACCCCAGTAGGACTGGTAGGCACTGGAGATACCCTATGTCTGAGGGTAAAGGAGAAGCCTAAGCGGGACTGTAGGAGGGGCGAATTCGTGTTCAGAATCAAACCCCATTCCCGCCTGAGATGCTCAGAGGGCTCAAACAAACCTTGTGTGCACCAGGATGCAGGGCCCCCACAGAGACTGAGACAGAACTGTGAGCGTCTCCTGCGGAGGGGCGGGTCGGCAGTGGTCTGCCGCAGGGACAGGGGCTCTGGGTGTGGGTATGGCATAAGTCGTCTTGGAGGAGGTCACCATTAACCCCACCAGAACTGCCAGAACTTACAGAGGACTGGGATACACTCTTGGAGGGCACAGCAGAACCTTGTACACCAGGACTCAGGAGAAAGGAGCAGTGACCCCACAGGAGACTCGCCTGTGGGTGTCTGGGAGCCTCTGGTGAAGGCGTGGGTCGGTGGCGGCCTGCTGCAGAGTTGGGGGCATGGACTGTAGCAGTGCATGCATGGGATCTTTTGAGGGAGGTCACCATTATCTTCACTACCTCCACCATAGTTTGGCCCAGGTTGGCAGGGAGGGAACACAGCTCCACCCATCAACAGAAAATTGGATTAAAGATTTACTGACCAGGGCCTAGCCCATCAAAACAAGATCCAGTTTCCGTCTCAGCCAGTCTATCCCATCAGGAAGCTTCCATAAGCCTCTTATCCTTCTCCATCAGAGGGCAGACAGACTGAAAAACTACAATCACAGAAAACTAACCAGTTTAATCACATGGACCACAGCCTTGTCTAACTCAATGAAACTATGAGCCATGTTGGGCTGCGTAGGGCCACCCAGGATGGACTGGTCATGGTGGTGAGTTCTGACAAAATGTGGTCCACTGGAGAAGGGAATGGCAAACCACTTCAGTATTCCTGCCTTGAGAACCCCATGAACAGTATGAAAAGGCAAAAAGATAGAACACTGAAAGATGAACTCCCCAGGTTGGTAGGTGCCCAGTATGCTACTGGAGATCAGTGGAGAAATACTTCCAAAAGGATGCAGAGACGGAGCCAAAGCAAAAACAACATCCAGCTGTGGATGTGACTGGTGATAGAACCAAGGTCTGATGCTGTAAAGAACAATATTGCATAGGAACCTGGAATGTTAGGTCTATGAATCAAGGCAAATTGGAAGTGGACAAACAAGAGATGGCAAGAGTGAATGTCGACATTCTAGGAATCAGCAAACTAAAATGGACTGGAATGGGTGAATTTAACTCAGGTGACCATTATATCTACTATTGTGGGCAAGAATCCCTTAGAAGAAATGGAGTAGCCATCATAGTCAACAGAAGAGTCCAAAATGCAGTACTTGGGCACAATCTCAAAAACGACAGAATGATCTCTGTTCATTTCCAAGGCAAGCCATTCAGTATCATGGTAATCCAAGTCTATGCTTCAATCAGTAATGCTGAAGAAGCTGAAGTTGAACGGTTCAACAAAGACCTACAAGACCTTCTAGAATTAACACCCCCCAAAAATGTCCTTTTCATTATAGGGGACTGGAATGCAAAAGTAGGAAGTCAAGAAACACCTGGAGTAACAGGCAAATTTAGCCTTGGAATACAGAATGAAGCAGGGCAAAGGCTAATAGAGTTTTGCCAAGAGAACACACTGGTCATAGCAAACACCCTCTTCCAACAACACAAGAGAAGACTTTACACATGGACATCACCAGATGGTCAACACTGAAATCAGATTGATTATATTTTTTGCAGCCAAAGATGGAGAGGCTCTATACAGTCAGCAAAGACAAGACCGGGAGCTGACTGTGGCTCAGATCATGAACTCCTTATTGCCAAATTCAGACTGAAAGTAGGGAAAACCACTAGACCATTTAGGTGTGACTAAATCAAATCCCTTATGATTATACAGTGGAAGTGAGAAACAGATTTAAGGGACTAGATCTGATAGAGTGCCTGATGAACTATGGATGGAGGTTCGTGATGCTGTACAGGAGACAGGGATCAAGACCATCCCCAAGAAAAATGCAAAAAAGCAAAATGGTGGTCTGAGGAGGCCTTACAAATAGCTGTGAAAAGAAGAGAAGCCAAAAGCAAAGGCGAAAAGGAAAGATATACACATTTGAATGAAGAGTTCCAAAGAATAGCAAGGAGAGATAAAAAAGCCTTCCTCAGTGATCAGTGCAAAGAAATAGAGGAAAAGAACAGAATGGGAAATAAGATCTTCATGACTCAGATGATTACGATGGTGTGATCACTCACCCAGAGCCAGACATCCTGGAATGTGGAGTCAAGTGGGCCTTAGAAAGCATCACTATGAACAAAGCTAGTGGAGGTGATGGAATTCCAGTTGAGCTGTTTCAAATCCTAAAGGATGATGCTGTGAAAGTGCTACACTCAATATGCCAGCAAGTTTGGAAAACTCAGCAGTGGCCACAGGACTGGAAAAGATCAGTTTTCATTCCAATCCGAAAGAAAGGTAATGCCAAAGAATGCTCAAACTACCACACAATTGCACTCATCTCACACATTAGCAAAGTAATGCTCAAAATTCTCCAAGCCAGGCTTCAACAATACATGAACCATGAACTTGCAGATGTTCAAGCTGGTTTTAGAAAAAGCAGAGGAACCAGAGATCAAATTGCTAACATCCGCTGGATCATCGAAAAAGCTAGAGAGTTCCAGAAAAACATCTATTTCTGCTTTATTGACTATGCCAAAGCCTTTGACTGTGTGGATCATAATAAACTGTGGAAAATTCTGAAAGAGATGGGAATACCAGCCCACCTGACCTGCCTCTTGGGAAACCTGTATGTAGGTCAGGAAGCAACAGTTAGAACTGGACATGGAACAATGGACTGGTTCCAAATAGGAAAAGGAGTACGTCAAGGCTGTATATTGTTACTATGGTTATTTAAATTATATGTAGAGTACATCATGAGTGACACTGGGCTGGATGAAGCACAAGCTGGAATCAAGATTGCTGGGAGAAATATCAATAACCTCAGATATGCAGATGACACCACCCTTATGGCAGAAAGTGAGGAAGAACTAAACGGCTTCTTGATGAAAGTGAAAGAGGAGAGTGAAAAAGTTGACTTAAAGCTCAACATTCAGAAAATGAAGATCATGGTGTCTGGTCCCATCACTTCATGGCAGATAGATGGGCAAACAGTGACAGACTTTATATTAGGGGGCTCCAAAATCACTGCAGATGGTGATTGCAGCTTACTCCTTAGAAGAAAATTTATGACCAACCTAGACAGTATTTTAAAAAGCAGAGATGTTACTTTGCCAACAAAGGTCCATCTCATCAAGGCTATGGTTTTTCCAGTAGTCATGTATGGATGTGAGAGTTGGACTATAAAGAAAGCTGAGTGCCAAAGAATTGATGCTTTTGAACTGTGTTGTTGGAGAAGACTCTTGAGAGTCACTTGGACTGTAAGGAGATCCAACCACTCCATCCTAAAGGAAATCAATCCTGAATGTTCATTGGAATGACTGATGTTGAAGCCGAAACTCCAATGCTTTGGCCACCAGGTGCGAAGAGCTGACTCATTTGAAAAGACCCTGATGCTGGGAAAGATTGAAGGCAGTAGGAGTGGGGACGAGAGAGGATGAGATGGTTGGATGGCATCACAGACTCAATGAACATGAATTTGAGTCTACTCCAGTAGTTGGTGATGGACAGGGAGGCCTGGCATGCTGCAGTCCATGGGGTCACAAAGAGTCAGACATGACTCAATGACTGAACTGAACCGATAGGTATGAGTAAAGAAAGGATGTGGGAAGGGTAGTTTGGAAGCTAAAGTGGAGGTCTAGAGGAGAAGTGAGGTTGCGGGTTAGCAAGAGTTTTACCTTTTCAAACCTACCTCACTTTCTTTTTAAAAAATTATTATTTTTTGGCTGCATGACATGCAGAATCTTAAGTTTCCCCAATGAGGGATCAAGCCTGCACCCCAGCAGTTGAAGTGCAGAATCGTTGGATTGGATTGCCAGGGAAACCCAAATCCCTCTCACATCCTATTAAATGTATTTATCCCAAAACATTGTTTTTTAAAGTTTACTTACCATAAAGTCAACAAAACTCGTATTCATTCAATGAGAAATGAAAGACAATTGAAATAAAAAGGAGTATGCGTAGAATTATACTAGATAGTACAGGAGAAAGGTAATGACTGAAATCAAGTATAAAACGTAGCTCTGAACTCCTCGAAGCCTAAGCAGAAAAGGAAATAGTCTAGGTGTTGTGATTAGCGAACAAAAAATAGCATGCAGACTTCCCTGGTGGTCCAGTGGTTGAGAAGTTGCCTGCCAGTGCAGTGGGCAACGGGTTCCATCTCTGATCCTGGAAAATTTCATATACCATGAGGCAGCTAAGCCGACGTGCCGTCACTGCTGAGCCTGTGCACTTAGAGCCTGTGCTCTGCAACAAGAGACGCCACCGCAGTGAGAAGCCCTGCACCACAACTAGAGACAGCAGCAAAGACCCAGCACGGTCGTAAACTTAAAAAAGTAAAAAGAAGCATGCTAGTTAGCAAGAGAGACAGTGTTTTCCTTATAAATATTTAAAGTACTTTATTATAGAAGTAACGGTTCTTTGGAAGGAATGATGCTAAGGATGAAACTCCAGTACTTTGGCCACCTCATGTGAAGAGTTAACTCATTGGAAAAGACTGATGCTGGGAGGGATTGGGGGCAGGAGGAGAAGGGGATGACAGAGGATGAGATGGCTGGATGGCATCACCGACTCGATGGACGTGAGTCTGAGTGAACTCTGGGAGTTGGTGATGGACAGGGAGGCCTGGTGTGCTGCAATTCATGGGGTCGCAAAGAGTCGGACACGACTGAGCAACTGAACTGAACTGAAATGAACTGAACTGAACAGTAACCCGGTTAGGTCTAGATTCTTGAAACCCAAACCTCAGCTCTTGAGCTGATTGCATTAATCCATTTTTGGTGGTAGTCATGTAAGTATTTCAAAAACTAAAAATTTCAGAAATATTCAGAACTGAAACACATTCGTGGATTTCTTATTTGATACCTTGCTACAGAGAGGAAGTATAAGATAGTAGAGGAAGAAGAGAAATATAGACCAGGTAAGAAACCCATAATGTGACCCATGGGCACCAAGTAAACCCTTAATGTACTTTCTTGAGGACCTTACTATTTGCCTTTTTTTCCTTGCTGGCTTCTGTGGACTAATCCATTTGTGTCCACATACTTCTTCATAGAAGGCATCCTTCCTGCCTTGTACGTTGCATTGTCAAGGACAAAGAATGCCATACACAAAATGGCATTCTTATTTCTCAGCTATAGACATTCCAGCCAGTAAAACCTACTTTCAGAATCAAGGACCTCAAAACCAGAATCATTTCTAATTATTTTAATAAAGTCATCCAGAGTTCCCAGTGACTGGGAGAGCTCCCTGCCCCGAGTGCTTATTCTCCACACCTTCCTTCCTAGCCATGTCCTTGGTCAGCCGCATCAGCCACACTTCCTACTCTCCTGGTAAAATGTTAGACCCAAAGGCACAGGAGGGTCCCAGTAGAGCCAGAGAAAGCAGTACAATAGACAGTAAGAAGTCAGATAAGTGCAGGTTGTTGGCACCCAAGACCTCAGCTCTTGAGATAACAGACATAATCCATTTTTGGTAGTAGGTCACATTGGTGTAGACTCCAGGGAAAGAAGTACCACATCCTGTTCCCCAGCTTGACAGTCCAATCAGGATCCATATACCATCAATATGACATGCCAGAGGCCCTCCAGAATCCCCCTGTGGAAGAGATAAAGATCATGAGCACAGTGAAGAAGGGCCATGAAGAGGAGAGTGGTCCTCAGGGGTGGAGGTTGCTTACCACGGAGCAGGGAAGCCCACGGAGCTATAAAACTGGGAAGAGGTTCCCAAGTGGAGGTTCCTTACCACTTGGGGGAGACACCAGAAACTTAGAATCAGGGAATCTGAAATTGGCAGAAACCTTAGCTAAATATATGAGTGGTTTCAAAATACTTACCTGTGATTAAAAAGAAATAAAGATTTTGAGTTTTTCACTAAAGTTAAATTCATTGAGGGAACTCTCCTTATTTTCTATTTTTAGGTCCTTATTGCCATTTTTAGTGTTAAAGTAATTTTTCCTTATATAAAATGGTGATAGTAGTTCATAGTCTCTTAGTCTTCCTGTTTTTTTTGGTAACAGCTTTATTAAGATGTAAATCACATACTATTTAATTCACTTATTTAAAGTGTACAGTTCAGTTTGTGTATTCACAATGTTGTTTGACCATCACCACAACCGTTTTGTGTAACCCCCTAAAGAAACCTTATACACTTTAGCAGTCACCCTTTTCCTCCCATTCCTTCCAGCCCTAGGCCAACCAGTTATCTACTTTCTTTCTCCATGGATTTGCATATTATGAACATTTTGTATAAAAGAAGCCATATAAAATATGACTTTTTATGTCTCTCTTCATTCACTTAGCATACTCTTTTCAAGGTTCATAGTGTGTGTATATACTCCATCCCTTTTTTATGACTGAATAATATTAATTATATTGACATACCACATTTTTTATCTAGTCATCAGTTGATGGACATTTTACTTTTCACTTTTTGGCTACTATAAATATTGGTGCAGTGAATATCATGTACAAATTTTTATATGGATGTATGTTTTCATTTTTCTTGGGTGTTTACTTTGTAGTGGAATTTCTAAATTATATGGTAAGTCTATACGCGTGCGTGTGTGTGTGTGTATGTGCAAGTCTATACTTAACCTTTTGAGGTTTTTCCAGAATGACTGTACCATTTTATATTTTAACTAGGTATATGAAGATTCCAATTCTTTGCCAACCCTTATTATTATCTATCTTGATTATAGTCATCCTAGTGGGTGTGAAGTTGTGTCACTGTACATTGATTGATTTTTTTAAATAATGAATATACAGATAGGAAATTTTGGCAGAGATGTAGAAGAATGTGCGCATGTGTGTAAAAGAGAGAGGCAGGGAGGAAGTAAAACCCAAGTGGTGGTTTTAAAACTGAAAAATAAAATATCTGAAATAAAAATCTCACTAGATGAACCTAGCAGAAAAATGTAGATGGCAGAAGAAAGAAGCAATGATTTGGAATATAGGTTAATTTAAAGTATCAAATTTGAAAAACAGAAAAGGGTAAAAATTAGACAAAGAGTATTAGGGACTTGTGTGAAAATATCAAAAGGTATAACTTATAAACTTCCAATTTTAACTAGAAGAAAAGAAAGAAATGCAGAAAAATAGTTGAAGAAATCATGAATGAAAATTTCCCAAGTTTTGATGAAAGGTAAAAGAATAGATTAGACAGCATATTAAAAAGCAGAGACACTACTTTGCCAACAAAGGTCCGTCTCATCAAGGCTATGGTTTTTCCAGTGTCATGTATGGATGTGAGAGTTGAACTATACAGAAAGCTGAGCGCAAAAGAATTGATGCTTTTGAACTGTGGTGTTGGAGAAGACTCTTGAGAGTCCCTTGGACTGCAAGGAGATCCAACCAGTTCATTCTAAAGGAGTTCAGTCCTGAGTGTTCATTGGAAGGACTGATATTGAAGTGGAAACTCCAATATTTTGGCCACTTATGCAAACAGCTGACTCATTTGAAAAGACCTTGATGTTGGGGAAGATTGAAGGCAGGAGGAGTGGGGACGACAGAGGATGAGGTGGTTGGATGGCATCACCGACTCAATGGACGTGGGTTTGGGTGGACTCCAGGTGTTGGTGATGGACAGGGAGGCCTGGTGTGCTGCAGTCCATGGGGTCACAGAGAGTCGGACATGACTGAGCAACTGAACTGAACTGAAAAGAATAGATTAAAATAACAACTTGGTGATTCCCAAAAAGGATAAAGACAAAGAAAACCACACCTAGCATATGACATTCAAACTTCTAACAATCAAATATGAATGAAAATATATTGGATGAAGCCAGACAAAAGTACATCACACCCAATGGAGAAAGACACAAATGATGGCCGATTTTTCATCAGATAGTTATGATCAGGAGACAATGGAATGACACATTTTAAGTGTACAATGAAATGTTTCTTCCTTGAAAAAAGTAAAAAGTTGGCATTTCTATGTTAACCTCTGAATATATTTATGAAAACATATGAGACTATGAAAATCCAAACACCAGTGGTTAGCATTACTCTAGATCAATAGTTGAAGAGATTAAATTAATAAAGTTTAAGTGATTTATCCAGATGCAACGAAGAATTTTTGTAAGAACGCTATCTCCTGATTTCCAATTCACTGTTGTTTACAGATGGGCAAACCTGGAACCAAATTAAGATGCCATGTTAAAATTAAAAATTTCAAGAGCAAACCCTAACCTGGCAGGTATCCTTCCCTTTGTTAAGATCACCGGCACAAATCATGGTTTCCTTGATGACTGGCTGTATTTGCGGCAAGAAAGAGCCCAGTGGGTTGTAGATGTTTTCACATTTCTGGCGTTTAATGATGGGTACTTCCGCTTCCTGGAGCATGGTAGGATAATCAGCATCTGTAGAGATAAATAGAAATGAAAGGAAAAGTAACCTGGAACGGTAGGGACAACATTCAGTCATGATCTGCAGACATCTCGGAATGGTAATCCAAAAGCAGAATACAGTCACTTTCTCATCATGTTGGCTAATGGAACAGTTTTGTGGCATAGTTAATCTAAAACAATGGGTAATTCAAATTCTGTTTGCAATTTTTTGATGTGCCACCTGGTTCTAGATAAAGAGAAATTCTGATATATTTTGATTAAGTAAAAATGTGAATATTCTAAAGTATTCAAAGAATTGACACAATACTTTGAAAACAGATTAAATAAGCACTAGACTCTTTTCAAACTTTAAATCAGATTTGTTAACCTCTGCTTCAGAGAGGTAATTATGTATTTAAATTGTTAGTATTAAAAAATAAGTAGTTAAATAAATATATATTTATTAGTATATATTCTTAGTTAGTATTTGTTCTTACCAGTATAGCTAGATTCTAGCCAAAATATGAGTTAATAATCATATAAATAGGCAGATATTTTATTTGAAAACTTCTGGAGCGTGTCGGTTGATCTGGTTTTGTAGAAATCTGTGCTGCAGTGTTGAAATGCCCAGAATATGAATACCCTGAAGTGGGTACAAGAAGGTGATGTATAATACACCCCCTTGTCGCGTGCATTCTCACCTTCTTCTTTCAGTTTTCCCCATCCAGTCACCCAGCAAGAGTCTGGAATTATCAGCCGCTTCTTTTTGACATTGGACAAGCAAATGGGCAGGATGGAAGAGCTGTAAGTGACTCTAGAGAACAGCCTCAACAGGGCAATGTCTCCACTGATATTACTGTATGTGGGATGGATGACAATTCGGCTCACACGATGTATCATGCCTTCATCTAGATTGTCCGTATCAACTGACCCCAGCCACACAGTGTATAAGAAAGGAATCCTTGTCCTGAGGGGAAGAGAAAGAGGAGAATAAGAGTGGACTGTGCTTCTCTGCTTACGGCTGGGTCACAGCAAGCTGCCTTTGTGTGGCTGAGTCTTTGGGGAAGAAAGGAGGGTAACAGAATTGGAATTAACCAGGCTGCTTCCAGCTTGGCCTAGGTTTTGCATGTCTCCTCTCCTCCTACCCCACCTCCCTGACCACTCTTCCCTTTGTGGTCTGTTTCTGTGGTATGCTTTTTTATTCTGATGGCCAGAGTTTTGTCTTATAGTTTTTCCCTCCTTCTCTTAGTCACCTCTGCTGTTCTCCATTGTTTCAGCCATCACAAATATGCTTAGTAGTTATTGTTTTATTTTCAGTTTTGATTTCTGAGCACTAGACCTTTATTTCTGCATAAGAAATTAAAGCAAAATATAACCACCAAGTTTATATATATGTGTGTGTGTGTCTGTGTGTTCATGTAATTTAAAATGTCAAGTGGTCTGATAAGATTTACAAAATAAATGAATGACAGACATCCTCTGCCCTACTGCCCTCAATTCTTGCTATCCAAAGGCAATCACTTTCAACTGGTAGCTCTTCTAGCATTTTCCCTATATTTTTAAGAAACCCTATATATTGTCATTAATTGTTTTTTCAATTTTAGAACATTGTATTCCTATATACATGGTGAGGATTGAACCAACAATTACAGCCACTTCACCCACTTCCTTTCACCATCCTCTTAATCTATGATAACTTTTTGTCAGATTACTATTTAATATGTATGTTTTGTGACTACGAAAACATTCACCTCCTGGCCATGTTTGGTACTGTAGTTGTATTTCTTATAAAACTTTTTGCTTCTTCTGGAGCTAATAATATGGTCTCACTTATTTGCTTTTTTAGTTTTCTATGTACCTGTCACTACCTCATCAGTTTTCCCCAACTGTCTGCCAAAAGTGTAAGTCTCTCAATATGTTGATACTGTTAGGCATTCTATCGATACTATACTTTTTTTAAGGCCTCTGCCCTAGAACTCCAATCTTGGTGCTTTTCTTGGTGATTTTCTTGAGGGTTCTCTTCTGTGTTGTATTCTATTTTCTTTTTTTTTTTTGATTCTATGTTTCCTTGTTTTCGCTCCTTCATTTTGGTGAAGCATATTCAACTATGGCTTCCTGAGGAATAGTGCATGACAGCTGCTGCACAAAATTTTGCTGCTTTGTGTATCTGAGAATGTCTTATTTCTATCCCACACTTGTTGGATAGTTTGTAGATATGGGTAGACATCTAAGTTGGAACTCTCAGCATTTTGAAGTTATTACTTTATTTGAACTTTTTGTTATTGCAAGGTTTGGTTGTTTCGTTCTTTATATATGTCATCTATTGTGGCACAACAAATTACCATAAAGCTTAGAGGCTGCAGACAGCACACCTTTCACAGCTTCTGTCCGTCGGGAGTCTGGTTCCTTCTGAGCAGGCTGTACTGAAGGTGGCGTGCGGTGTCATCTCTAGTCTCAACGAGAGTCTGTCACGTCTTCATTAGCCGTTGGCCGGCGACAGCTGTCTTCACGGCTGCTCACCACACGGTACCTTGCTTCTCTCTCAGATTGTGTTTGTGACCCGAAGCAGCTTAAGACAAAACTCCTGACTGGTGTTTAGGAGGTGATTTGGTGATAAGTAAGAAAAATTTCTACTATAGTGACCACTTTCATCATTCTTCTTTTTTTTTTTTTTAACCTCTGTGCCCTGTCCTGAGTCCAGGATGACCTAGGTTTCCTTCTGCCTGCTTGTCTTGGAACTTGCCTTTGTCTGCTGGTCCACTCGTGACCTCATTCGGTTATTTCCTGAGAACCTGCCTCCGTGTGCCCTAATCACCAGCGGGAACTCACATTTGTAAGCAGTGTGCCGCAGTGACTATCCACCTGTCACTGAGGAGGGAGCCCCCACAGACGTGGGAGTTGAAGAGCTTCAAGCTGACCTGCCAAGGCCAGCGCATGGCAGCAGCATCCTTGCCACCCACAACGCGGCCTGAGTATACAGGTCGTCCACACACTAGAGAAAGGAGAGAGACATGTGAAAGTCCGGTTGTCCTGTTCTTCTGATCCCCGTCTTCTCATTGTCTCCAAACTCCCATCCATTCCCAGGACCTGAGTCCTCCCTAGCCTCCATTCTCTGTCCTGTTCCAGTTTCAAACCCAGCAGTCTTGGACCCAAGTGGAAACCACTCACCTGACTGGAGGGTTTTCTTTTGGAAAGAGGATAGGAAAGACCCTAAAACAAATACATTGTATCATTAATGTATAACAACACACATATATATAACAACACACATATATAATATATAACAACACCTATTATATATCCAGGTTTTTTGAATAGAAAGGCTTTCTGTGACTTCAATTTCTCAGATTGGTGTTAAAGGCCAAATTTTTATATCTATCTATTAGTAGAAATCTTGCTAATTACATACTTACGTGACTTTTTAGCAGCATGTATGGAACATAACTTAGCTTTTAACGATTCACCGTCTCCTTCAGCAATATCAAGTATGTGAGGTTGTAAATACATTCATGCCTTCAGATGTTTTTAAGGTGTATAAGCTATTTACTTTTGTCGTGTTTTCTTCAACTGAACTAGCATTTTGCAGTATGTGTGTCTTTCTTTTTTACTACTATTATCTTTTTGCTACCCTCAGTCAATCCTGCTTTTAAATCACCATGGGCTGGAAAAATAAATGAACAGTATAATTCCTGAAATCAAGGATGGGCGTTTGTACTTTCAGTTCCATTTGCTTGAATTACTATTTTCCTTGATTTTTTTAGCCAAATCACTCATCTCGTCCAAGTCTTGGATCCAATAGCTTCTTCTTACAGAAACTTTCCTGATCCACCCTGTTTAAAATATAATGCCTCTCTACACTCTAGAGGTCCCTTTCAGGTCACAGTATTTATTGCTTTCTAACCTGCCTTATAATTTACATATTTGCTACTTGCATTGACTGTAACCCCACTCCCCTCCCCGAGGGCAGGGATCTTTGTGTTTGCTGCCATTTCCAAGAGCCCTGATTTGTTTGGAGCCTGGCACACAGGATCCCCTCAGACTTCCTCAGGGCACACCCTTCAAAGTCACGTCTTATGTGTACAGTGTCCTAGTAGTCTACATGGTAACTTCTTGAGCCCAAAAACCTCTGCCTCCCCCCACCTCCACCTCAGGGGCTCACCCAGCAGAAGGGACAGCAGGAAGGCACAGCCCACAGGACCCATATTTCTCTCCTCAGTGTCAGGACTTCCTGCTGTCCGGATCAGGCTCCCAGGGTGAGGCCAGCTGGCGAGCAGCCTCAGAAGAGGGCAGGACCAGCCTCTCCTCCTGGTTGGATCCTCGGCTGTACCTGCCTCCTCCTCCTCAGTCCTCACGCTGGCCAGGAGCTGAAGAGACCAGACTTGAGAAGTGCAGCTGCCGGACCCAGGAGAGGCATTGGGCTCGAGGTGCCCCCTGCTGCCCAAGGGGGCAAAGTGTCTGGGGCTTTTGCCTCTGGGGGCAGGGAGAGGTGTGCGGTTGGCACAGTTGCTGCTGCCCAGGGCAGGTTGGAGGGCTCGGAAAGGAGTGGAACCTGTCTCTAGTAAGGAAATGGAGGATCAGCAGGATTCTTCACAAGGAAGAAATGAAAAAGAGGAAATTAACCCAAGACCTGGCTAATTTTTTCTAATTTTTTTTTCTCCATCTTCCTTTACAGTGTTAGCCATAGAATGTATTGCAAGTTAGATTTTCTGGGAAACAGACTGTACGTCAGAGATTTGTGTGTAGGAAGTTTGTTGGGAAGGAGTCTTAGATCAACACCTTGGTGGGGTTGCGGGGGAATGGAAACAGAATTGGGCAAAGGCAAAGTTGATGTGATGCATTGGCTACAGAGGCCTCAGCCAATGCCACAGGTTGCTCTGGAGCTCGGATGGCCCTTCAAATATGCCCTGAAATGAGACGGGAAGGCTGGATCCTTGAACTTCTAAAGGACTGGGTGCAGGTTGCCTCCTGGAGGGGTCATCACCTGGGGAGAAAGATGTCTCCGGTGGCAGCCTCGGAATGGACTAGCCTTTGAGCTGTCAGTGGCCAGCACTCCTGGTTGCTAGGAAACGGAAAGCTTCAGTCCTGTCTCTGCCACAGAATTTTTCTCTGCGCCTTTCGTGTTTCCTGTCCCCATTGTTTATAGGTGCTAAGTCTGCGGAGGCAGAATTTAGTAGTGTTAAAGCATGTTGTTGCTTTCTTATATCTTAAACTTTTATGAATTTTGAAAAACACCGTAATAATTTTTTAAAATACCAGGAAGTGTAGCTGTTTTGGTAATTGTTACTTAATTATAAGCAACAGAGACTCACTTAAACTAGCTTAAACAGTGAGAGATTGTTTTAAAGGTATTGTGTGGGCCAAAATGTATCTCCCCACTCTGTAGTTGTATAGTTGCAGTCCAAACCCCAAGTACCTTAGGATGTGATAAATTTTAGATAGTGTCTCTAAGAGAGGTAACTGAGGTTAAGATGAGGGCATGTGTACGTGTGCTCAGTCACTCAGTCGTGTCTGACTTGTCACCAACACATGGACTGTGGCCTGCCGGGCTCCTCTCTCCATGGGATTCACCAGGCAAGAGTACTGGAGTGAGTTGCCATTTCCTTCTCCAAGGGATCTTCCTGACCCAGAGGTCGAACACTCATTTCCTGCATTGGCAGGTGGATTCTTTACCACTAAGCACCTGGGAAGCCCCCAATGAGATCACTACGATAGGCCTTAACCCAGTATGATGGTGTCCTTATAGGAAGAGGACATCTGAAGGTAGACGCGCGCAGAGAGGGAAGGAAGGCGGCCCAGGAAACCCGGGGCAGATTGCCCCTCTCGTCGCTCGGAAGGAGCCCACCCTGCTGACCTCTTAATCTCAGACTTCTCACGTCTAAAGCTGTGAGAAAACACATTTCTGGTCTTGAAGCCCCCCTCTGTGGTACTTTGTCATGACAGCCTCAGCACACCACTGCAGGCATCTGAGAACAGTGAGGAGAGCAGAGGGAGAGGACCTCTGGGGCTGTGTTTGGACAGACTGGAGCCCAGAGCTGACGAGGGGCTTTGAATCCACGACGTCTCGAGAGCTCAGGGCAGCTGTTCCAACCTCACCCTGGTCCTCTGCCGGCAGGATGGCCCAGCCACCCTCCATGTCTTTTCATTCTGTCCCATTGTACGCTACTCCAGTTTTCTTAGTTTGATCTTTTCTTGCCTGGCCGTAGTTTCACGGCTGTGGACTCTGTGTGTCCTTGCAGTATGATGCCCCTGTGCCCTCGTGTGTGACGAGGTGCAGGGACATGGCCAGCTCAGCCACAGGGACTGTTGGCTGGGCAAGTGCCACATGTGCTGCGCCTCAGAGCAGTAAGGTGTCTACCTCCTGCAACACGTTTGTCAGATTTTAGCAGCAGACACTTCAAAAAAAAATAATCCTTTCTCTATTTGTTTACCCACTGCCATGACTAAATTGTAACCTAATTGATGTTTTGCAAATCTAGTTGTCTTCATTTGTGATTGCTTGAGGGCTTTGGATCCTGATTTAACACATCAGCTCTAAGAAAGCATTTTGATACTATCAAGGAAATTTGATTGTTAACTGGGTATTAGATGGTATGAAAGAATTATTGTTAATTTTGATAGGTGTAATACTAATAGTGAATTATGTAAGCAAATGTCCATTCTTACAAGAATGAGAACCCATGAGTCCTTTCTAAATCTAAGCTAAACTTTTTGGAATTCCCTGGTGGTCCACTGGTTAGGACTTGGCACTTTCACTGCCATGGTCCCAGTTTCTGCCCCAGGTCTGGGAACTGAGATCCCACAAGCTTCCTGGGGTGACCCAAAAGCTAAACTCTTGTACCATATTGGAGAAATCTCCTCTGGTCTTCAGCCCACAGTGCTGTTATTTTCATGGTGATGACTGCACGACCTTCAAGAAGTCACCTTTCCCCTAAGGCCTGTGTTTTCCTGTTGTACCATGAAGGCACTAGAATCAGCTGATGCTCTCAAAGTTTCTTTGCAGATGTAACATTGATTTATGAATTGCTTATCTATTTGTATTTATTTATCTTTGTCTATTGCCTCTGTTGTCCCTCTACAAATACTTATTTTTAATTTAGCCATCAAGAAACATTTTGGGTGGGTCTCCCATTTTAATGCTTCTTTGCTTCTTCTAAGAAAGAACGTATGAGTTGAAGCAAAAGAGTTAAGTGTTTAATGTCCATTCTAGAGATTTTCCTGGAGATAACTCTTCCAGCTCTGTGTCTGTCTCATCATGCCCTATCTTTGGGCCCTAGATTCTCTGTTCCCAGACTGTTATGCTATCATTAACGTTATCTTCAAATACCTCTGTTGGTTTGGGAAGTGGCAACATGGTGGTGTTGGTGAAAGCTTTATTAGTTGCCACGTGGCTTGTTGTCTGGTTGCGTTTTCATCTCTGCAAAATGGGAATTACTAATACCCCACAAGATTTGGGTAGGAATTAAATGAGATACAGGGCAAGTACTTAGACTATTTAAACACAAACAATAAATAGTAGTCACTGTTTTTATTAGTGTTTTTGTCAAACTAATATCCCAGTTTTAAGTCCTGTCTTAATTCTGTCAAACAGGTCCTCTTGGTGATGGTTTAGATTGATGTTAATGGTGCCTGTAGACCAGGATTTCTCAGCCTTGGCACTATGGATGTTTGAGGCCAGGTGATTCTTTCTTGTGGGGGGCTGTCCTGTGAATTGGGGGATGTTAAGCAGCATCTCTGGCTTTAACCTGCTGGATGTCAGGAGTACCACCCACCCCTAGTTGTGACAACCAAAAATGTCACCAGGTGGGAAGTGGAGTGCAGAGTCACCAGCCCTGGTTGAGGACCACTGCTGTAGAGGAAGGATGCCACTGCCGGTTGCAGCCTTCTCTTGCGCACCCTGAGAACAGAACAGAGACAGCAGTACATGTGCAGGGGTTTTAGCTTTTTATCTGTGGTTCCAGGAAAGGTGGATGGATTCCACTGTCTCTTCTATCAGATCTGTCTCTTATACTGGAAAACGGATAAATCCCTTTATGAAAATCTTCTAAAGAATTATTGATTTCTCTAGGCAGTGTGTTGCAGGCCCTGGCCTGGCAGCAACTGACAGCTATGCCCTCTATCGAAAGATCCAGTTTGGTCTTAGTTCTTGAACTTGGACAAGAAATAGTTCCACTAACCAGTATGTCTTGGAACTAGCCCATATAGTTGGCATTTATGTCAGGGCCAAGGCCTATACAACCTTCTAGAGACAGCCCTCTTCCTCTTCCTGCCCTTTGCCTCACTGGCCTGCACTCACTTTCTCCACAGGGACAGTCTTGCTCTGAGCTCCTTCCTATGTGCCCTGGGTCCTGCTGCCTTTTAATCAGTCTCCCTTTGTAGGGGTTGCTTCTGTTCTTTTGATCACTAAAGTAAAATGTTTTTTGTTTACTCACTTGAATTTATACTAAATGAATTTTTCCTTCCCTTTTGACAGCTAGCTTTCTTAGTCTATTGCTTTCATTTTGTTATTTAGAAAACAAGATTTGATACTTTCTCTTTGCAATACAGTATAATAGATACTGTTAGAAGATCAGGAAGATGATGACAGCAGGTTTTCTCATCTCCAGGTTGTTCTTACCTATTCAGAAGAAGTAAAGCTGTGTGCAGTCAATTTTTGATGGAATATAGCAAGAGGCACAAATAACTAGAATCAAAGGGCAGGTGTGATTTTGGAGTTGTACAAAGATCTTTAATAGAGCTTACTAACAGTGAATGGAGGTAATTTGGTATAGTGGAAGGAGCTGAATCTTTGAGTCAGACAGTCCTGAATAAATCTGTTAAATATTAGGTGTGTGAACTTAGCAAGTTACTTAACCTCTTTGATCCTCAGTTGCTGTTGTTGTGTGTGTGTTTTCATTTGTAAAAGTGGAATAAATAATACCTTCTTGAGTTGTTAGGACGAGATAAGATTTTTAAAGTGGCCGGTATAGTAATTGATGCAAAGAAGATATAAAGTGAATACAAGTTCCTGCCATAGTTGGAGGTGAGATAAAGATGTCATGACAATCGGAGAAACCACTTTGGCAGGCAGCATGACTTGGCTCAAGTCATCTCAGCCTAGACTCTGGACTCAGCTTTTTAGCTTCTGAAATTGTCAGAGCACCTAGAATAGATTAAATTCAAGAGACTGTGCATGAACCAGGATGTTGATTTGCAATGAGGACTATTCGTGTTTTTCATTTGGCCTTTTTTTTTTCCCCTACCTGGGCACACCTTCTTGGTGTTGAGTAGGGAAACCAAATTAGTAAAGAAGAGTGATGGTTCGAAGAGGCTTCAAAGATCAGAACAAGTGGAACTGGCAAATCTCTACAAGCATTTCACTCAAGAGGATGAAATATCCCTTCTTCTAAAAAGAACTGGGTGAAAGAGTGCTTCTTCATAACAGAACATGTTTTTCTAAGTAAATACAAAGTTTATATTCATCAGATTCAGAGTCTCTCTCCTTTTATAGCCCATGTTCATCAGACTCAGAGTCTGTCTCCTTTTACAGCCCAGGGTCTGGTGAACACAGAGGCGTCTGGCTTTTGTTTTCTTCGATTCCATGTGGAGACTTCCTCTTCTGAATGATGTTTTTCTTCAGTTAGTGCCAAATACTGTTGATAACACTTAAGCTTTCCCCGGTATGGTATGGTCTCATTCCTGGTATGCTGCCTTGAGATTATACCCAAATCTCCATGTTTAGCTTATTCCTAAAACACAGACTCATGTATTTACTGATATTTTGTGCATCCTTTCTACAGAAAACTCTCTCTTTTCGTCTCATTCATTATGTGTATGTTTTACTTGTTAAGTTTCAGTTTTTGAAGATTCTGATGAGCAATTGGTAGGGCGGTGCTCTGTAGTTCCCGTTCCCCCAGTGTTCTTGCCTGGAGAATCCCAGGGACGGGGGAGCCTGGTGGGCTGCCATCTATGGGGTCGCACAGAGTCGGATACGACTGAAGTGACTTAGCAGCAGCAGCATTACCAAAGGTTAGTGAGTAGTTAGTTAGTTTCCCAGTGCTACAGTATTAAAAAGTATTACGTCAGACATCGGGTGTATGAAACAAGCAAACTTAACGCCTTGAGCTGAGAGTTGTATCAAACAACTTCTAAAGTAACTTCCAACTATTTTATGATTTTTATCTCTTTACTTGATTTCTTGGCTTTAATAGAACATGTTTTTCTAAATAAATACCAAGTTTATCTTCATCAGACTCAGAGTCTCTCTCCTTTTAAGCCCGGGGTGGATCTTTAGACCCATCCTCTTCACTCATATTCTTTTGTCATTTCTTACTTATTTAGTATCGCATATATTTAATGAGGTCATCTTTTGCTGAAGCACTTTCCAGTGTCAGTTATGCCTTGCTTGCAATTCTGTAGTGCTGTCATCTAAAAAATAAACCCTGAGATCTTATAAACATGCGGTGTTGAGTATAGATTGTAATTGGTCTTTGAATCCTGCTTATATTTTGCATAATTTTTGCATTGGGGAAATTAATTTTTTTCAATGTTCTTAACTATTTTCTTCACGTACGGAAGGATTTTTGATGGCCCAGATTTAACTTCCTTATTTTTAGGTAACTATCTTATCTTTGCAGTTATTAATGAAAATTTTCATTTTCAAACAGTGATTTTATTGGTATTGAATGAAAGTTGAGCAAGAAATGTTCACTTTGCTGCTGTTCATTTTACCATCTTCCTGAAACTCCTAATTGTTTTTCACTATTATTTGTCTAGTAATATGGAATATCCTGAATCATTTTAATCAGTATCTTATGAAACTGATAAATTAACTCACTGCTGGCCAGCGTAAAATCTTGTGTTCTTAGCAGCTCTTCATATATCAAGAGGATGGGATTCAAGCAGCCATACAGTTCTTAGTGAGACATGTTCTTAGACCCTTCTCTGCACACAACCATGCAGTGCTCTCAGTGGGATGAACGGGAGACTCAGAAATACCCTCTGCCCAGACTTCAGTTTAGCCCTGCCCCAGGCCTCTGCTTAATGTTTGACTGCTAAACAGAGTCAGTTTTCACCTCCAGACCCTTCCCTATTGCATTTGTAGAAGGTGGCCATTGTGTCTGCAGTGATTCTTGCCTCCTGATACTTACACCTTGTCGAGTCACTTCTAAAGAATAAAATACAGCAGAAGTAATGAGATGTCTTTCTGGTTATAGAAAGACTGCAGCTTCCATTTGGGGTGTTCTCTGTCACTTTATCTTGGATCCTTACTATATGTGATGCCAACTGCCCTCTCTCCCCACAGAGAGGCCTCTGAGAGTGACCCTGAAGCAGGTTCTTGCTGTCAATAGTTGAACTTGAAGATGACTGCAGTTTGCAGCAAGCAGCCTCTTGAAACACCGTTAGCAGGAACTACCTAGTTAAGTCTCCCTGATTCACAGACACTGAGAGATAGTAAATGTTGTCTCCAGTTTTGGGGTAATTTGTTATACAGCAGTAGATAGCTAACATGCTGCGCTAGGCTCCTCTTGCCTAATGTGCTTCCACTGAAACCTTCTAGTCCTACAAGTCCCTGATTTTTCTTTAGAATTCAGTCTAGTCCCAGATTGGATTTCACTGAATTCAGCCAAGGGCAAGGTAGTTCACCTCTCTGGACCCTAGCTGCTGCGTCTGTAGAATGTGGGGGATTGACTGGGTCAGGGATTTCCAGATCCCTTTCAGCCCTAAAGTTCTTTGCTTCTGTATTTCCCCAGGCCCTGACTCCAGTTTCATGCAAAAAATGAATATGGGAAATAATAGAATCAACCAAACTTTATTCACACGGGGGACCTCGCTTTCCATGTTGACCTGTAGGAGACAAGGCAGCAAGCGGATTTGGCTCCTGAGGGCTGTGCCTAGAGGTAGCTGACCTGCTTCTTTCTTGCTGAATCTTTAAAATCTCTCCTCAAAATCCGCAACCTAAAGCATTTCCTCTTTCTCTCTCAGCTAGTTAGGGTGGCCCCAGGAATATGAGAGGCAAAAGCATTACCGGGAAGATCCTGGAGAAGTCTGACCTGGGGGTAGCAGAAAGGTCAGCGTATGAGACGGCTGACTTCTCAATCCAAGACTTGTAGAAACTGCTGTTTGTAAATACTCCAGGCTCGTTGATTCTGATGCAGTTTGATACCCAGTTCATCGGTCCTGCTAGAACCCAGAAGTCCTTCACTCTGCACATCAGGGGTCTCCTCTCCTGGCCTGAAGGAGAGATGACATATGGCTAGGCATGCACAGGGCAAGAGACTCATAATTCAGCCAAGAGCTGTGGAGTCTGGGCCTGTCCCGGGACCCCTGGGTTCACCCGGGCCCACAGAGCTACGAGGACATGGAGGAAGCATGCTGGGGACAGGCGGAGCTCTGAGAGATGCCTGTGGGAAGGCATTCTTACTATACACGCATCTGGCTGCCCCACTGGGAGCCGGGAACAGATCACGGCTTCACTGATGGGCTCGACTCCTCGTAACAAGCTTTCTTTCTGATATTTCTTGCATGTCTGGAGATCAGTGAGGTGCACTTTTAGCTCCTTCAGTGTGTAAGGTGGTGTCACAGCTGTAAGGTCAAAAAGGCAAAGCTGTCTTAAAAATTAGGAAGCAACTTTCAGCTTTGGATACAATTTCATGCCTTTAATTTTCAGAGATCTCTCTGATTTCAAGTTTCTGCCCCCCATCATAGGCAGTACTCTGATTTCTGGTTTGGCACATGGTCTCAAGGCTGCAGTCCCTAGGTCTGAACAAGACTAAAGGCAGTTGTTCCTGCTCAGATACCACAGACAGCCAAAGAGTCGATTTGGGAAAATGTACGATAATGAAGATGTGAGATTATGTTGTTTGACTTTGACATGTACTTCTTATGTTCCATAGAACGTAAGAAGGTGGATCTGATATACTGAGAGAGTCAAGACTGCTGGTGTGTGAGATCCTCTCAGTCTGACTCGGGACCTGCTGAGGATCCATGCTCCTGTCTGCTTCCCCGTCCGCCAGCCCACACATTCTACCAGGTGCTGGAGGAGAACTGAGAACTCTCTTCTCATAAGTTCAGTGCCTTGGCCTTTTCACCTTTAAGGTCTTAGCAGTATTGTGAAATAGGAGCAAAAGCTGCTGTAAATAAGCAGAGTAATTCTAGCAGCAGAAGTATGGAGGAAGCAGAGGGAAGCTGGGGGTTAGAGGAGAACTGAAGTCTGCAGTCCTTCGGATCAGTTGCTGGAGAGTGAGAGCACACCATGCCAGGAGTGGGATAGAGAGTAGGGGGAGGGCAGGTCAGTGGAGCAAACAGAGCTCAGAAAATCTACTTATCCTCACATTGGAATATCCCTGAATTGTCCCATCCAGTCACCCAGCAGGAGGTTGCATTCTTCAGCTGGACTGCTGATGTCGGGAGACAGATGGGCAGGGCAAGGGCGCTGAAGGAAAGTGAGCGGGCCAGCTCTGCCATAGCGATGGCACTAGATGCGTGTCCCTGGACATCGGGGTAAGGAATAATCCTGGACACAGGGATGATTTGGAGCCTTGGCAGCCAGAGACCTGAAGTGATCCCACCAGTACCTCGTATTTCCTTGGTGTCCTTAGACCTGGGAAGAAGAGGAGCAGAACAAGCAGCATGGGTTTCTTGTGCCTTAGTCCCAGCAGCGCCCATAGTTCTGGAGGTGGTATTTTTCACCTGGCTAAGCATCCTTTCTTCAGTAAGTGCTTAGTATCTTAGTATCTCTTAGTATCATTTTATAAATGAAACTTAGACAGCATCTGGCTGTCATAGGGCTTTTGGTCTCAAGGGTTGTATGTCTATGTCAAGAAAGATAGAGAGGTTGGGGGAGAGGGAGAGAGGCAGAGACAACACACAAGTGAACAAGTATAAAATTTTTAAGTGTGAAAAATCTTATGAAGAAAATCAACAGGATTTTAAGGTAGAAAGTCAAAGATGAGGGAAGAGCCTATGAATTGGATCAGGAAAGGTCTTGTTGAACAGAGAACCTTTCAACTGAGTCCCACAAGGCAGGAATCAGCCATGAGAAGAGCTATAAGGAAAAGCATTCCCAGAGGAAACAGCATATGCCAAGGCACTGAGGGTGGGAAAGAGCTCGGCAGTTTCTAGAAATAGAAATAAACCTGGAGTAGAATGGGCTGATGTGGAGATAAGCAGATACCTGGTAATTCATGGCTTACAAATTTTATTCTAGGTTCCCGAGCAGTGACTGGAGGATTTGAAGGAAGGAATGACATGATTTTGCTTCTGATTTTAAAAAAAAGAATCACGTTGTTGTGTGTATAAAGGTAGCAAAAAACAGTTGTTGTGATGTGGATGAGCCTAGAGCCTGTGATACAGAGTGAAGTAAGTCAGAAAGAGAAAAACAAATACTGAATATTGGTACTGACGAACCTATTTGCAGCGCAGGAATAGAGGCAAGATATAGAGAAGGGACTTGTGGACACAGAGCGGGAAAAGAGAGGGTGGGATGAATTGAGAGTAACATGGATATGTACACTGCCGTGTGTGAAGTAGACAGCTAGTGGGAAGCTGCTGCTAACACAGGGAGCTCAGCTTGGTGCTCTGTGGTGACCTTGATGGGGGACACGTGAGATGAGGGGTTGGGAGGGAGAACTGGGAGGGAGGGGATGTATGTATAGGTATGGTTGATTGACATGATTGTACTACAGAAACCACAATGTTGTACAGCAATTATATTCCAATTAAAAGAAAACCTATTATGCTGTTGCAGTGGTCCAGGACAGCTGTGCTAGAGTCAAGAGTATTTTGTGGAAGTAAAACTGAAGAATTAGGTGTTTGCAGTTAATGTCGGACACAGCTGAGCGACTTCACTTTCACACATTGAAGAAGGAAATGGCAACCCGCTCCAGTGTTCTCGCCTGGAGAATCTCAGGGATGGGGGAGCCTGGTGGGCTGCCATCTCTGGGGTCGCACAGAGTCGGACACAACTGAAATGACTTAGCAGCGCCAGTAGCAGTGAATGTGGAGAGTAAGGGAAAGTGAGGTTTCATATTTCTGAGCAACTGGCTATGTTATCGCATGAGATAGGAAGAAAGGGAGAGAAAGGTTTGGGATATTGGTGGCGGTAAAATTGTAGTTCTCATTTGATCACGTTGTCTTTGAGACAGCAGTGAGACAGCTGAATAGAAATGCATTAGAACTAGAGTTAGGAGCTGGTGATGGAAATGTGGATGCTATCAACCAATCTATGACCTTTTAAGCCATAGGAATAGGAGGGCCACCTAGAGAGAGGGAAGAGGGCTCAGAACCATGCACCCAGAATGCTGTCAAGATGTGGGTAGAGAATTAGATGGGGGAGGGTGGGAAACTTTTTTAGACGTTCATTTCAGTCAAGATGATTTTCAAATGTGAGGAGACCTGCCTAGTACTGAACTGAGAGCTAGGGCAGGAAACATTTTTTGGACTTACTTCTTAGGAACAGGCACTGTTTCGGGCAGTGCTGGACAAACTCCTCTGCCCTTAGCCCAGGAGCCCCAGTCACCCACCTCCCTGATGGGTCTCCCCTAAGCGGGGCCGCAGTCACCGGAGGCAGCTTGCCACTGTCAGCACCCACTGCTTTGAGATGAGGGAGGCGGCGCAGACGTGAGACAAGCCCTGGCGGATGCTGACCTGCCAGGGCCACTGCCCCACGTTGGCCTCCAGGCCGGAGACGATGGCGGATAAAACCGCGGGCCGCCCGCAGACTGCCGAGAGAGGAGAGAGGCCTGGAGGCCCGCCCCGGGGCCCGGCCCCCCACACCCGCTCCCCACGCCGGTGTCCTCTCCTCGGCACCAGGCCCCTTCCCGTGCTCCCCCGGCACGTGGACCCTGACGAGATCCTCGGGTCCCTCCTCATCTGTGCCTGGAGAGAGAGCGGGGGCAGTGTGGGGGACCCCCAGGATGGCTTCTTATTTACAAGGGCCCCTGAAGCCCCCGCCAGGACGCTCCTCACCCCAGGAGTTCACCTGAGACCCCCAACAGAAGAGGCAGTAGGGAGACGCAGCCCGCAGGGCCCATGTTTCTGTCCTCAGAGTCTCCTCCTCCTGCTTTCTGGACTCGGATCCCAGGGCGAGATCCAGGGAGCAGCCGAGGAGCGGGCCGGAACCGCCTTCTCCTCCTCGGGCGGTCCGGGGCTTCCCCCTCTTCTTCGATCCGCACTCTGTCCAGGCCAGATCCTGCAGGGTGCGGCCGCAGGGCCCGGGGGCAGAGCCAGGGCCTCAGCGCCCCCTGCTGCCCAGGCGGACCAGGGTGCGGGGGCTCCTGCCTGTCGGGGGAGGAGGGGTAGAGGGGTTGGGTGCTAGGAGGAGCAGGGCTTGGTTGGCCCAGAGACCCTGGTATGGGCCGAGGCTGAGTTCGCAGGCTCCCTCTGCCTCATCCGCCGTGTCTCAGGGGCCCGCCTAGTTCCTCCCACCCACTCCCACTCCCTGCCCCCAGCCACTCGCCCCACCAGCCAGTAGTGACCTTCTGAGGCAAGTCCCTGAACTTGGGTCAGGAAGGGCTGTGCCAACGTCTGCCCCAAGTCCTCGGCCTTGAGAATAGCTACAGGACTGATGTAAGATAAAGAGGAAATAAGCCAGTCAGTTAGCTGACCAATATGTTCTGCTTTCTCGCTCGCCCTTTTGTGCTTCGGTCTCTACCTGTTGTAACTGATTCTTCAGCTTCCTAAGTCAGGGAATACTTACTGGGTCTTTATGGTGTACAAAGTATCATGCTAACTGTGGAGCAGATCTGTAACGGGGCAGGCATCGTGGGGGTGCCTGCCTCCAAGGAGCTGACACTCTGGTCTGAGAGAGGTGGAATAAGGAAGTAACTCGAGATTTTGACTTGTACTTGGTACCTTATTCATTACAAAGAACGTGCGGGTGGCTCTGGGAGCCGAGGACAGAGCACTGTGGGCTGGCCCAGGTTGTCAAGCCTCATTCCTGGCTTCACCACAGACAGATTTTTGAGAACTTTTGTTCCTTGGTAGTTCAGATGATAAAGAAACTGCATGTAGTGCCGGAGACCCGGGTTCCATCTCTGGGTCAGAAAGATTCCCCTGGAGAAGGGAATGGCAACCCACTCCAGTATTCTTGCCTGGAGAATTCCATGGACAGAGAAGCCTGGCGAGATATAGTCCATGGGCTGGCAAAGAGCTGGACACAGCTCAACCACTAACACTGGCATTGGCTGATCCTAGACAAGACATATCATCTAAGTGCTGAGCAAATGTTACGCTGTTTTTAAAAACATGGCCATGACAAAACTGGAGAAGGCCATGGCACCCCACTCCAGTGCTCTTGCCTGGAAAATCCCATGGACGGAGGAGCCTGGTGGGCTGCAGTCCATGGGGTCGCTAAGAGTCGGACTGAGCGACTTCACTTTCACTTCTCACTTTCATGCACTGGAGAAGGAAGTGGCAACCCACTCCAATATTCTTGCCTGGAGAATCCCAGGGATGGGAGCCTGGTGGGCTGCCATCTATGGGATCACACAGAGTCGGACACGACTGACATGACTTAGCAGCAGCGGCATGACAAAACAGTTACTGAGACTCTAATATTCCATATCAATTTCTTGGCACAGAAGGGCATTATGAGTACGTTAAAAATGAATGAGATTAGAAGGCCTATAGAATAAGGAGGAGAGATTATACTTCCAAATATCAAGGATGGGATTATTATAATTACTGAAATAGAGAATTAATTTAACTTGAAGCTTTCAGGAGATCAAGGCACAGGAGAGAAACTGTGATCAAAAAAGCAGGGTGAACTTCCCTGGTGGGTTTCCCTGGTGGCTCAGACAGTAAAGAATCCACCTGCAATGTGGGAGACTCGGGTTTGATCCCTGGGTCGGGAAGATCCTCTGGAGAAGGGAATAGCAACCCACTCCAGTATTCTTGCCTGGAGAATCGCATGGACAGAGGAGCCTGGTGGGCTGTAGTGACATGGGGTCACACAGAGGCGGACACGACTGAGCGACTAAGCACAGCACACATTGCACTTAGCTCATATATCTTATCTCATCTGAGAGTAAGAACCGCACCCTTTAGTCAGGAAATAACTTTGTTCCCATTGTCAGTTAATTCAGTGAGTTTGTTACAATATCGTAAAAAGCACAGAAGTTAACATAGTAAGTGGCTTTATAGGTGACTGAGAACATTTCTTGTTTTTTATATTTTTTCTCACAAATAATGATGTCATCATTTTGAGTCATGGTAAAGTCATGTCTCTGATGAACTGAACTAACTTAAAAGAAGTGTTGCTATTTTTTGTTATGTAACTTGAAATAAAAGTAGAATTTAGAGAAGATTCCTCTTTCCTCTTTCAAATACCACTCTCCCGAAAGCATTCTCTGTGCTTTGGTGAGGTCCACATTCTCTGCATACCCTTTGGACTGTCTTGACTTTTTATTGATGTTTTATTTCCTAAATAAGATAAAGAATAAATAAAGCTTTCCTAAGGAATCTGTTTCATGTTGCTGCTCTGTGAGAGTCCACCTCAGCTTTACCTGATTGTTGACTGTAGGAAGGACAATCCAGAGTCAAAAAAAAGTACCCAAATCTCAAGATATCAGGTCTCTTCTCTCCCTATTTAGAACAGATAAGGTCTTGGAATAGAAAGCAAGATTAATTATGGCGATAAGGCCAGCAGTTAAATATTATGATTAAGGTATTAATGTGTATAATTAATAATGCAGACAATTAAAGATAATACAGAGGAAAGGTCAGTTTAGTATCGGTTATAATTCGTTGTTTTTTTTGGTTTTTGTTTTACAAAAAGAATAAACTAGTGTCTATAAATGTTTAATTGATTCTATATAGTTTAACATGATATTACAGAAGCTTGGCAATATTTTATGTTTGCATAACATTGTCATCTACACAGTGATTCTGGGAAGGGAGCATGTTTTCATCTCTATTTTATAAATGAGGAAACTAAGAACCTTGGGGGTTACATGACTTAACTAGTTGTATCATACTGTGCACTAGCAAAGCTGGGAGTTGCTTCTGTTTCCTAGTCTAGTGCAAGTTCCAGTTGCTCAGTTGTGTCCAACTCTTTGTGACCCCATGGACTATACAGTCCATGGAATTCTCCAGGCCAGAATACTGGAGTGGGTAGCCTTTCCCTTCTCCAGGGGATCTTCCCGACCCAGGAATCAAACCAGGGTCTCTAGCACTGCAGGCAGATTCTTTACCAACTGAGCTATCAGGGAAGCCCTCCTAGTCTAATAATCAGATTTAAATCTAGATTTTTTGATTCATGGTCTAGAACTCTGCCTGCACACTACAGCACCTCCCCAAGTCCAGGAGACAGAACTCATTTATTCAGCAGTCATGTTTTCAATGCCTGTGTCAGGTACTGTTCCAGAATAGAAGCATGATGACATAGAAAAGGGGCGTCCCTGAAGGCTCAGCTGATGAAGAATCCACTTGCAATGCAGGAAACCCAGGTTCGATTCCTGGGTTGGGAAGATCCCCTGGATAGGCTACCCACTCCAGGACTCTTGGGGTTGGTAGAGAGTCCACCTGCAATGCAGGAGATCTGGGTTCAATCCCTGGGTTGGGAAGATCCCCTGAAGAAGAGAAAGGCCACCCACTCCAGTATTCTGGCCTGGAGAATTCCACGGACTGTATAGTCCATGGGGTTGCAAAGAGTCGGTCATGACTGAGCGACTTTCACTTTCAACATAGAAAAAGCCGTCATGGATTTTTTATTTTAATTTTAGGTCAGATATGACAACTTCTTAGAAAATTTAAACAAGATGGGGTTGCTGGAGTGGGCATCACTTTTAAATAGAGTGGTTCAGAGGAGGCATCAGTGAGGTGATTTCTGAGCAGGAATCTGAGGAGAGAGGCAGTGAACCAGGGGGTTAACTGGGGAAAAGGGATTGAAGCCCAGAGTGTAACTTACAAGGCTCGTGAGCAGAGGTATGTTTGGGATGTTTGAGAAACACTGAAGCTACAGCAGAGTGGGCAACGGGCTCCCATGATAGGAGTGAGGTCAAACTGGGGTAGGGTCACACCACATGGACTCTCAGAGACTACTGTAAGGCCTTTGGTTTCTAGTTTAAGAAAAATGGCAAGATTTTGGCCTTACAAAGGGTCCTACTGGCTACTGAGTTGAGAATGGTCAGGGTAGAAACAGGGAGTCCAGTCAGAAAACCATTGCAATAATTTGGACAGGAGGTGATGGTGGCTTTAGACAAGGCCATGGAGGCAGAAGTGATCAGAAGTGGCAGATTTTGGTGGCATTTTTAAGGCAGAACCAGTGAGACATGATGATGGATTGGTTGTGGGTGGGAGTCAGTAATGACTCCAAGGTTTTGGGCCTGAGCCAGCTGAAGTGGAGACTGTCCATTTACTGAGCTGGGGCACCTGGAGGAGAAGCAGGTTGTTGAGGGTAGAAGTTCCTTTATAGGCACGTTTAAGACATTTGACAGATTGTCTAACTGGAGATGTCCACTAGGTAAGCTGAATATACGAATCTGTAATCAGGAGATTGCCACAGACTAAAGGGCTAGATTAGGGTGGTGTCAGCATGTCATAGTATGTAAAGCCAAGAGTTGAGGTAAGGTTGCCTAGGGAATGAGCATAAATAAAACCCTCTGTGAGTTTTAAGGATTGATCAGACCAAAGTTTAGATGAGATAAGCAGGAACCGATAAGAGACCAAGTAGGGAGCAGAGAGGAAGGCAGAGAGCTGATGTATTCTGGAAGCCAAGCGCAGAAAGTGTTTCAAGAAGGAAGAAGTGATTGGCTGCCGAATGCAGTAAACAACAAGCAACCATTGGATTTGGTATCATGAAATGAATGCAAGAGAAAGAGGAGAGCTTGCAGACGGCAAATATACACGCAATTTTTAAGAGTAATCAGCTGGCAGAAGAGCCTGGGTGGAACAGCGTTTCTAGTTTTTGTTTTAAGATGAGAGGAATTACATCATGTTTGTGTACTAATGGAATTATCTGAGAGAGAGAGAAATTGATCATGCAGGAGAGAAAGTGGGAGAATTGCTGAAGTTGTGTCCCTGAGACAGGAGGGGACTGAGCCTAACTCACTGGTTGAGGATGAGGATGCTTAGACCGGAGCACAGACCCGTCTTTCCTACAAGACCACAGCAAGCATGTGGGCACAGATGCTGGTTGGTGGGCAATGTGGTGGTGGAAATTGTCTACCGATGGTTTTCATTTCCTTGGTGAACTAGGAAAGAAATCATCTGCTGGGGATGGGAAGGGAAGTGTTGAGGACTTAAGAAGAAGTGAACTGAGTGTGGGAGATGAATGGACTGGAGAAATAGCAGTGTGACTGCTGGGTACAGAAAGGCCCCCTTGAAGTGCAATTGGCAAGGCTGTGTGCTTACAGTGTTTTTCAGCAAAGGGGTGGAGGCATGGGGGGAGCAGGAGGGTGACTAATCAAGTTGAGAATTTCTGATGATCGTGTGGTGAAGTGGGAGGGGAAAGGAATGATTATAAAGATAAATCAGGAATTTAAACTGGAAAAGAGGGAAATTAGGAATGGGGAGGCTAGAGAGTCAAGTGAGGTAAAAAAAATCAGTGGATTATAAATCCTAATGATGCTTCCCTGGTAGCTCAGAGGTTAAAGTGTCTGCCTGCAATGCGGGAGACCTGAGTTCAATCCTTGGGTCAGGAAGATCCTAATGGGGTTGAAAAATACTGGAAGTGTATTTTTCATAAGAAGTGTAAGATAACGTGTGCTGGGAAGGTGAAATGCTTCACACTGAGATCGTGGAGAGGATGCAGTTGTTGGTGATGCGAAGGCCAGAGAGGGCCACAGAGGTAGTGTCTGAGGCTGAGTGAAAAGATCATTTAGTCCTGAAGACGGATTGTGGTGGAAAGGCAGTGACTGTCTTATGAGGAGCATGCAGAGGTCTGAGGCTCTCCTTGCACTTTCCCTGAGTCCTTCAGAGTGAGGACCGAGGCCCCAGGCTGGAGAGCCACTGAGACTTGAGGCTGCGGTGCGTCCATTGGTTAGTGGACTTTGTTGCCTAATCTTCAGCTGCGATTAATCTAACCAAACTGCTCCTTTTTTCGCTACAGTTTTCCATTCGGTTCATAAAGCTGCCCTGGAAGACACAGTTAGGTCTAGTGCACATGTGAACGGAGAGAACGCCCCTTCTCTCTTGGCAGGCAGGCAGATGGGAAGAAACGGAGAGTTAATAGTTATTATTAAAATGTTAATAGGCTTGGTTCCCTCTTCTGCTGCATGCTAAATATAATGTGTGATTGGTTTTTTCCTCTATCATTATTGAAAGTTTAAATAGTAGAAAAATATATGAAGTAGAGTTTCCTTCTCATTTCTCTGCTTCTAGCAAGTCATGGGTGGTCTTTGAACATCATTCCAGGTCTCTCTTTCTGTCCTTCTTTCTCTTTCTGCCTATGCTTATGTATTCATGTGGGGTCCTTGTCTCTCTGCCTGTACTTATATATTTGTGTGGGGTTTGTATACACATATCTGTGCAGATGTATATTTACATCACAGAAAAAAGTGAAAGTGTTCTTTTATGCAGTGTAACTTTTCCTACTCAAACTTTATCTACTTCCCGTGCCCATATATACCAACCTAATTACTTTTCTTTAGAACAGCTACATAGCAGTACACAGTATAGAAATAATATAATTTGAAAATTAGGCCAAAAAAATGATGCCCTTGTTGATTGGACACTTAGGTTTTCTTTATTTTCTGCTATTATAAAGTATGCTAAATATATGTGTGTTCTTTATTACTCTTCCTGCATACTTGTACGTTGCTGTGATATGAATTGTCCTGACGTGGAATTACAGAAGGACAGACAGCACGTTTTAGCGTGTGTCACAGTCTGTTTCTGAGACAGCTTTGAGAGCGTGCTGGGCAGCGTGCGCAGTGGAGCCAGCGCTTGGCCTCCACTCTGCCTCTGGAAGCTGATGTGGAGGGACCCCTCCTTTGTGGAGGAGGCCAGACACTTGGCCTCCACTCAGCTGGAAAGTATCCAACAGCGCCTGAGGCAGCCGCTATGCTGCCCTTCCTCTTTGACCTTTAAGAAGCAAGAGTCAGCCCATGAGGTTACCTGCAGAAGAAAAAAAGAAAACTCTAATCCCTATTGCAAAATCATCCTCCAAAGAGCTGGCCCCCGTTTATTATGCCTGAGGACATCTCTTCCCACCTCATTCATACTGGTTGTTTGTCTTCCCACCCTCTCCAGTTCAGCCAATCTGATAAGACCATGAGGAGAAAATACTTTAACCAGACA
Organism: Oryx dammah; assembly: GCF_014754425.2. Taxonomy (NCBI): domain Eukaryota; kingdom Metazoa; phylum Chordata; class Mammalia; order Artiodactyla; family Bovidae; genus Oryx; species Oryx dammah. The sequence goes on from NW_024070196.1 coordinate 6,606,251, forward strand.
GTACTGTAATAATTGGGGGGAATAACTGAAGTTGAGAAATAAGAAAAATAGCGAGATAGTGTTATGCTTATTCCTTATGCAGAGCATAGGATATTAATGCTTCTCCAAATTCTGAGACTTTGCTAAAACAAAGCAGCCCTTAGCCAATACCTTAGATAGGAAAGTGGACAGAGGCATGGCTGGAGATTAATAGAGGTCATAGAAATAAAAGGACAGAACTGATTTCTTTTGTTTCTGAAAATGTTCCCAAATCTATTTTTTTAAATAAGTTTGCAAAGATTTCAAGTCTGCTGGTAAACCCTGATAAAGAGTTGATTTCAGATTTTATCTAAGTTTAATTCTGAATTTCTGGTGAGTAAATTGGAAAGAAATTTTGTATCAGTAATCAGGTTTCCAGATCTTTAAACTTTGACCTTTTTTGAAAGGAGAGACCTGTAATAGTACATAGTGTAGATTTTGTACTGCTTTTTCAGATTCTCATGGTTATTCTATGGGCTTCCTGGGTGGGTTAGTGGTAAAGAGTCAGCCTGCTAACGCAGGAGCAGGAGACACAAATTCAGTCCCTGGATCAGGAAGACCCCCTAATGGCCACCTACCCCAGTAATCTTGCTGAGATAATCCTGCGGACAGAGGATCCTGGTGGGCTACAGTCCCTGGAATCACAGAGGCAGACACAACTGGGCATGCACGTGTGCTTATTCCATATTTATGATCTTGTAGTAAAAGTTATTTCTTGTTGACGACTGATAGCTTTCTGATACTTTTTCAGAGAAACATTTAAGTTTTCAGTATGAAACTAGAAGAGCCTAGTATAGTTGTTTTTCTTTTATTTAACTAAGAAAATATATTTTAGTAGTGTGACTTTTACAGATATGATGAGGATATACCTAGGATGAAAGGTAGGTACAGACTCTGAATATATGTAAGAGGATATGTGTGTTTTGGTTACCTTTATTTTGAATTCGTATCTGTCAGCAAAATAATTACATAGCCTTAAGTGCTTTATGGTTGGGTTTTCATGTAAGTGCACATCTGTTTAAAATACAAAACAGTCTTGTAATATGCTCTTAAGTGTCTTTGAGGCTTACTTTATGTCTTTACGGAGAAGATGATAAAAAAGTAACAGATGGCCAACAAGGATACTAAGTTGACAGGGAAGCAACTGAATTTAGTTACTTTTGTTCCAGAATTTAAGAAATTTAAATCAGTATAAATTCACTTCAAGAAAAATCTTGAGAGTATGTTTCCTCTGAAGTGTGTGTGTTTCCTTTTGTTTTTCTAGGGGCGGGGTGGGGGCAGGGCAGGGAATGTTGGAAAGGAAGGGGGGAGGGAGGGGGGGAAGAGGAATCAGACTGGAACCCATGTCTATGGTTCCACATTCAGTGCCATTTCTGCTTGTCGAAGAGTCTATTTTTTGTTGACCTTTATTAGAAGAAATTCTTGATACTCAGGAAGTTTTGCTAACCTTAGAGTCTAAATATGCTTCTGACTGCATTATGCATGTTTGAACATGTAAAAATATTTTCTTGGTAAATTAAGTTTAATCTTTTACTTAATGTTCCCTTAACTGTATGGGGAGAACTTTGAAGCAAGGATCAGAAATCAGACGACACTAATGCTTCCTAATTAGAGAAATCTCTATTCAGTGCTAACTAAAAATGTATTGGCTGGATTTCTAGTCAGCTAGGCTTAATTCTCAGCACTAAATTCCTGAACATTATGGGTAAAACACTTCGTTCAGTTTAGAAGTAGCTAGGCTATTATTGGGGGGTGGGGGGAAGCAGTTAAGAAAACAAAAATCATTTAAAACTATCTTATTGTTAGAAAATATAGTTAACATGAAATAAAGAAGAATGGTAATCTCTGATGTGTCTGGAGGCAGGATGATTGTATTTTAGTATTTTCTTCCTATTGCTTGCTGCCCATGGGCTATTAAAAATAAGTGTTTCTGGAAGTCTCAATACTGAAGATAGGTAAATGGGAACAGTTATGCTGCCTTTTTTCCATAGGTACCAGGTAGCTTTAAAAGAGCAACAAGAAAGTTATACCACTTCTGCACAGCACCACACTGCTTTCGCAAAAGTAAAGAGCTTTTTAATATAATATAATCACAGTATATGCAGTTCAACTGAAGATTTGACTCTGCTGTTTTATTTAATCCATATAAAATAGATGCAGGGATTTCCCTGGTAGTCCAGTGGTTTTTAAGACCCCAGTGCAAAGGGCTCAGATTTGATCCCAGGTCAGGGAGCTAGATCCCACATGCCACAACTGAAAGATCCTGCGTGTTGCAGCTAGGACCCAGGGGGCCCAAATAAGTTATATATATATATGTATGTATTTGTGTGTGTGTGTGTGTGTGTGTATAAGATGCATCTGCTCAAAAACTTTAGTTATAGACTTATACTAGTAAGACAAAATGGAGGGGCTGGAGGTCACAGCAGGGGTTGACTCTAAGTGGTCAGAAGAGATCTTTTTAGGGTGTTGGGAATGTTTTAAAATGATTGTAATAATGGTTGCACAACTCTGTCAATTTACTAAAAATCATTGAATTGTGTACTTCAAACAGGTAATTGTATGGCCTGTAAATTATGCTTCAATAAAGCTCTTAATGTTTTTTAATGAAATGGAAAGTCCGTGACCATAGCTAGCCCTGGAAGACAGAAAATCTAAAAGAACATTTATTATTGATGAAGCCGAGAAATCTGTTCAAAATCTACCCTCCCTTCTCTCTTCTTCAGGCGAATCTGTCACACCTTAAGGAACAAATCATCCCAATATGATATTGAACTGTTGTTTAGAAGATAGAAAATGAAGAGAAGTTTTCATTTACCTTTTTATGAAGGGAAAATAACATTGATATTGAAACATCAAAAAGATATTTCTCCTAAAAGAAAACCAAAGATCAATTTTGCTGTGAATATTGAAACAAAAATCTTTGGAAGAAAAATTATAGAATAGAATTCAGTATTGCATTTGAAAAGTAACATACAAAACAGAGTGTAGGATAGTCCTGAGCAGTTTGGGTTCTGGAGGTGGACAGGCTTGGAATCTCAGTACCAGGACTCAGCTCTGTGACTTCAGCAATTCTGCTCAACTTCTTTCTTTTCTTGTCAACAAAGTGGGACCAGTAAATAAGAGAACTTACTTCATAGGGTTCTTGTGAAGGCTGTGAGTAAAGCACTTAGGAAAGTGTCTGACACCCAGTAAATGTTGGCTATGACAATAACTGCATAGCTTATAAAATCTTGAACGTGTCAGAATTTGTTATTCTTCTATTGTTGACCATTAGATTTGCTGTTATAAAGAAGAGTGCAGTAATACATATCTTCATATGGAAATTTCTCTCACTTTTCTATTCCTGAACATAGAATTTCAGGAGTAGATTTTAGAGAAAAAAATCATAAACTTAAAAGTGTTTATTGACGTATAGTTGACTTACATTGATTTCTGCTGTATATCAAAGTAATTCAGTTATATATACATATATTTTTCATATTCTTTTCTGTCATGGTTTATCACAGGATACTTCCCTGTGCTATATGATAGGACCTTGTTGTTTATCCCTCTATATATACTAGTGGCTCAGATGGTAAAGAATCTGCTTGCAATGCGGGAGACCTGAGTCTGATCCCTGGGTTGGGAAGACCCCCTGGAGGAGGACGTGGCCACCCACTCCAGTGTTTTTGCCTGGAGAACCCCACGGACAGAGGAGCCTGGCGGGCTGCAGTCCACGGGGTCACAGAGTCGGACACGGCTGAGCGAGCAAGCACGGGCACAAGCCCTAACTCCCAGCCCTCCCTTCCCTCAGCCCCTCCCTCTTGACAACCACAAGTCTGTGCTCTATGTCTGCGAGTCTATTTCTGTTTTGCAGATCAGTTCGTTTGTGTTGTATTTTAGATTCCGCATGTAGGTGATATCATATGGTATTTGTCTTTCTCTTTCTGACTGACTTCACTTAATATGACAATCTCTAGGTCCATCCATGTTACTGCAAATGGAATTACTTCATTTTTAAAAAAATTTATGGCAAAAGCCATAAACTTTTTAAAGGCCCATATTGCTCTCCAGAAAGAGCACACCCCTTCCTACAGATGATGGTAAGAGTGTCTGTATTTACATTACTCCCACTAGACATCATCTCACTTGGACATCATCGTTGCAAAGAAAATCTGAGGCAATTTGTTAAGTCCCAAATAAAATGTAATCATTTATATCCTTCATTTATTCAGAGCATACAACACAACTTTAACTCAAACATCGTCCCAGTTGAGTTCAATTCAGTCGCTCAGTCATATCCGACTCCTTGTGACCCCATGGACTGTAGCACGCCAGGCTTCCTGTCCATCACCAACTCCCAGAGCTTACTCAGACTCATATCCATTGAGTCAGTGATGCCATCCAACCATCTCATCCTCTGTTGTCCCCTTGCCCAGCATCACGGGCTTTTCCAACGTCTTTACTTCGAATCAGGTGGCCAGACTATTGGAGTTTCAGCTTCAGCATCAGTCCTTTCAATGGATATTCGGACTGGTTTCCTTTAGGATGAACTAGTTGGATCTCCTTGCAGTCCAAGGGACTCTCAAGAGTCTTCTCCAACACCCAGTTCAAAAGCATCAATTCTTCAGCGCTCAGCTTTCTTTATAGTCCAACTCTCACATCCATACGTGACACTGCAAAAACCATAGCTTTGACTAGATGGACCTTTGTTGGCAAAGAAATGTCTCTTCTTTTTAATATGCTGTCTAGGTTGGTCATAACTTTTCTTCCAAGGAGTAAGCGTCTTTTAATTTCATGGCTGCAGTCACCATGTACAGTGTATTTGGAGCCCAGAAAAATAAAGTCTCTCATTGTTTCCATTGTTTCCCCATCTATTTGCCATGAAGTGATGGGACTGGACACCATGATCTTAGTTTTCTGAATGTTGAGCTTTAAGCCAACTTTTTCACTCTCCTCTTTCACTTTCATCAAGAGGCTTTTTAGTTTTTCTTCACTTTCTTCCATAAGGGTGGTGTCATCTGCATATCTGAGGTTACTGATCCTTTTCCCAGCAGTCTTGATTCCAGCTTGTGCTGGAATCAGCCCAGCATTTCTCATGATGTATTCTGCATAGAAGTTATATAATCAGGATGATAGTATACAGCCTTGACGTACTCCTTTTCCTATTTGGAACCAGTCTGTTGTTCCATGTCCAGTTCTAGCTGTTGCTTCCCAATCTGCATACAGATTTCTCAAGAGGCAGGTCAGGTGGTCTGGTATGCCCATCTCTTGAAGAATTTTCCACAGTTTGTTGTGATCCACACAGTCAAAGGCTTTGGCACAGTCAATAAAAGCAGAAGTAGATGTTTTTCTGGAACTCTCTTGCTTTTTTGATGATCCAATGGATGTTGGCAATTTGATCTCTGGTTCCTCTGCCTTTTCTAAAACCAGCTTGAACATCTGGAATTTTTCGGTTCATGTACTGTTGAAGCCTGGCTTGGAGAATTTTGAACATTACTTTGCTAGCATGTGAGATGAGTGCAAATGTGCAGTAGTTTGAGCATTCTTTGGCATTGCCTTTCTTTAGGATTGAAATGAAAACTGACCTTTTCTAGTCCTGTGGACACTGCTGAGTTTTCCAAATTTGCTGGCATACTGAGTGTAGCACTTTCACAGCATCATCTTTTAGGATTTGAAAGAGCTCAACTGGAATTCCATCACCTCCACTAGCTTTGTTTGTCGTGATGCTTTCTAAGGCCCACGTGACTTTGTATTCCAAGATGTTTGGCTCTACGTGAGTGATCACACCATCATGGTTATCTGGGTCATGAAGATCTTTTTTGTATAGTTCTTCTGTGTATTCTTGCCACCTCTTCTTAATATCTTCTGCTTCTGTTAGGTCCATACCATTTCTGTCCTTTATTGTGCCCATGTTTGCATGAAATATTCCCTTGGTATCTCTGATTTTCCTGAGGAGATCTCTAGTTTTTCCGATTCTGTTGTTTTCCTCTGTTTCTTTGCATTGATCACTGAGGAAGGCTTTCTTATCTCACCTTGCTCTTCTTTGGAACTCTGCATTCAAATGGGTATATCTTTCCTTTTCTCCTTTGCTTTTTGCTTCTCATGTTTTCTCAGCTATTTGTAAAGCCTCCTCAGACAACCATTTTGACTTTTTGAATTTCTTTTTCTTGGGGATGGTCTTAATCACTGCCTCCTGTACAATGTCACAAACTTATGTCCGTAATTCTTCAGATACTCTATCACATCTAATCCCTTGAATCTGTTTGTCACTTCCAGTGTATAATCGTAAGGGATTTGATTTAGCTCACCTCATGAACTCCTTATTGCTAAATTCAGACTTAAATTGAAGAAAGTAGGGAAAACCACTGGACCATTCAGGTATGATCTAGATTAAATCCCAAAATAAAAACATTGTCTCAAAACACTGGAAACCCTGAAATATAGAAATGTTGTTAGTGCTCCTGAAGTTTTCATTTTCATATTCAAATTGTATATGATGTTAGAATATTTACCTTTTGTAGCTTTGCTGTAGCAACTTAATCTGATGGAGAAAATTTCCTAAAAACATTACTTTAAAAATACTCTACCAAAACAATTGCCACCAGGGAAAAAAAAATTATTTTCAGCTTTATTTTATTTATTTATTTTGCCTCCCAAGACAGTTCTAAAGTTATGTGTCTCTCCAATGCTTCTCTATCTTGTTCTTTCTCCAGGTAACCTCATTCCAATCTTTCAAATAAATTTTTTTTTTTGGTCATGCCCCCACATGACATGCAGGATCTTAGTTCCCGAACCAGGGCTTGAACCTGTGCCTCATGCAAAGGAATCACACAGTCTTAACCACTGGCCCTCCAGAGACGCTTCCCAGTTACTTTGGGAACTGAGAATGGGTCCTGTCTCTGAGAAGGCATCATAAGCCTGCTTTGGGCCAATGTAACTCCATCCATTTAAATCCAAAGTTAGATAACTTTCCAACAAGAGCAAACCAGGAATGTTTATGGTCATCTACAGGGAACAGGTATGTCTGTCCCAGCACTGTCTAGCAGAGCCTTGGGTACAGTCACCACTAAAAGCTGGGAGGGTGAAAGGAACCCATCTCTGTCCTAGATTTGGTCTCCTACAGGCTTGACACTGCAGAGGGAAGAATCCCTTTTCCTGGAGTAGAGCTTTCATCTGAAATCTTGCCATATAGCGAAGTCCCCTTAGTCTTTTCCTAAGAAACAAATTAACAGGGAGGGAGCTATGTCTTGTTACACTTTTTACTCAAGACTTGAATGAATATATTAGTTTTAAGACTTTAAATCAGAAAGGTCAGCATTGATAAAGTTCCTTACCAGTTTAACTATTCTTGTATATATTTTAATTCTGTTTAACAGAAATTGCTCCTGTTCATGTCTTGTTTGTTATGATTATGTTTTAGAAACAGATACACCCATTGACACTTGGTTAACATTTGAATCCAATATTGAGAATGTTCTGTGTACAGATTACTTTAAATTGGATAGTACAATTGAGAGGCAGTTCTGATGTACACTTATATCTCAGGCTCTTCCAGAATGTACATTTCATTTGACATATGTGTCTTATGGCCTCTGACTATAACACAGTATGGTTAAGCCTTTTAAAAATAAACCTTGCATTTATGATTAAATTTTAGTTTTAAATCTCCTTTTTTTCTTATTGTTTCCTTTTAAGTCTTTTAGTTGGAGTATAGTTGACATGCAATATAATATTAGTTTCAGGTGTACAACATAGTGATTCAACATTTAAATACATTACAAATGATCATTACAAGTCTAGTAATCTGTTACCATACAGAGTTATCACAATATTATTGACTGTATTCCCTGTGCTGTACATTACATCCCTGTGACTTATATACTTTATAACTGAAAGTTTGTACCACTTAATCCTCTGGCCTATTTCATCCTCAACTGCTTATTGTTTTTTCTTTGAGATAATTCTGAGAAAAAGTCATTTCTGCAATCTTCAGATGCAGAGAGAAACAGTTTAGAATCAAGTATTGGCATCCTCACCCACCTGCCAATGCAGGAGATACAAGAGACACAGGTTTGATCTCTGGATTGAGACTATCCCCTGAAGTAGGAAATGGCAACCCAAATCCAGTATTCTTGCCTGGAAAATTCCGTGGACAGAGAGCCTGGAGGGCTACAGTCCCATTGGGTTGCAAAAGTCAGACGTGACTGAACACATACAGACAGACGGACAGACAGACAGACAGACAGACAGACAGACACACACACACACACACACTCACTCTCATCCTCCTTTCTTAACCTAGTTGCGAATTCTATTTTCCTTAGGTTAATTTAGGGCTTCCCTGCTGGCTCAGAGGTTAAAGCCTCTGCCTGCAATGCAGGAGACGTGGGTTCAATCCCTGGGTTGGGAAGATCCCCTGGAGAAGGGAATGGCAGCCCACTCCAGTATCCTTGTCTGGAGAATCCCATGGACGGAGGAGCCTGGTGGGCTACAGTCCACGGGGTCGCAAAGAGGTGGACACGACTGAGCGACTTCACTTTCACTTTCACTAGGTTAATTTGGATATTGAGCTTTCCCCCATGCCCTATTAAGGTTTTAAACAATTCCTCTAAAATTTAAAGGTATGATTCCACCAGAATCATGTATTGGGGTGTCTTTCAACTCAAGAAAATCCTTAAGCATTTTCTTTTTTTCAAGATGTGAAACCATTCTGTGGCTTCACAGTCAGATGTCCCTGTCTTATTTACTATAGACTCTTAAAGGTAAAATCAGTTTTTGTTTCCTTGTTATTAAATTTAGGAGCTAGTAGCTATTTCAGTAACCCACCAAAATCACTTAGCCTCCCTACTAATAATGTCTGCTAATGTCTTGAAGATATGTATGTAACACTTTGGAGTTTAAATTCCACAATGCATCTTGAAAATCCATTGAGTTTTTCACTTTTTGAAGAGAAAGTATTTGGAAATATACTTCCTGTTCACTTCTTCTTACAAGGATTTGAAGATCTGTTTATGGCTTGTCTCCTTTTTAACAGTGATTCTCAATTCACATCACTCGTTCTTCTCTAAGTTTATATGAAAGAATAACAGTTTTCCTCAATACTCAGGGAAAAAGTAATACATTGAGGGTTTTTGAATATTCAGTTTTTCTCCAACAGTTGTGATGCATTAACTTAGGAAATAGCTTTGGAAACACATGGTATAGATCTAATATCTCATGCTTTGTTTTGGTCTTTAAAATGATAACAATATTGATTACCATATGTTAATCTCATATCCACTTATGACTTAATTTCTGCCAGTAGGCAACATGGTATGAATGCTTAAAACATTTAAGAACTTCATGTTGTCAGTGGCATCCTTACCAGAGGTGGGAATCATTTCAATTACCCCATATACAGTTTGACTCCCACATCTTAATGCTGTTTATGGAGAGAAACAGAAAGCAAGAGACATTTCTTTTTCCCTTTTATAGTGTACATTATAGGCTGACATTTTTATTTGCTATAATAATACTTTTTATTTGATCATAACAGAGTACTCTCAATTTACATATTAAGTGATTTTTCTTACAAATATTTGGGTACAGATTTCTAAGGAAGTGCACAAATTCTTGATTGCAGCATTATTTGCTCTTGGCATCATACAGTTTGAGGAGAGAGAACCAGTGAGAAGGCTCTCATCTATACAATGCTTGTTTCTGGGGAAAAGGAAGAAAAGTTTGAAGCTATTCTGTTCTCTCTAAATCCTTTTACAATTTATCTAATAGTCAGAATTATTCTTATGGAATTAATCAGAGTGTCTTTTACCTGGAGTTATTATTGGAAATTTATTTTGCTTATTCTTTTTTCCCCCTGCCTTGATTCCTTCATCTTAATTAGTTATACTACTATCAAAGCCAAATCTAAATCTAAGAGACTTTCTTACTGCTTTTTATTGAAAGATCACTTATCTTTTTTATTTCCCTTGTATCATATTTAGAGAGTAAGAATCTTCTGGCCCTAGTTAAATACAACCCCCATTATTATGGAACCCTCCATACCAGAGGCTTTATGTCTTAGAATATTGACATTAATTTCCCAATCAGCTGTCACCCAAGGGTATAAAGAACCATTTAAAGTCATATAAAACCTATCCTTATGAATACATCTTCCCCTTTCAATTCCAGTATAGTTTTTTTTTTCTTTTTACAACCAAAATTCTGACTTGTTAATAGAAATGTGATGTTTTTAGTCTCTTTCTCTATTTATTTTAAAAGATCAGAAATGTGCTGTTGTGAAGAGCCATCTTGAGCTGAGATTGGAGTCAGATAAAGCTGAATTCCAGTCTCAGTTCCACCCTTTGCTGATCCTGTGACCCTGGGCAATTTATTTGTTGTTTAGTCACTAAGTCATGTCCATCTCTCTGCAACCCTATGTAGCCCATCAGGCTCCTCTGTCCATGGGATTTCCCAGGCGAGAATATTGGAGTGGTTTGCCATTTCCTTCTCTAGGGGATCTTCCCAACCCAGGGACCGAACCTGTATCTCCTGCTTTGCCAGGGGGGTTCTTTACCACTGAGCCACCTGGGAAGCCCTGGCGAGTTACTTACCCTCTGAGAACTTCAATTTCCATATTTTCAAATGAGAATAATTACAGGGCTCTGACAGTTAGGGTTGATACAAATGAGACACTGAATGGAAGTAAGTACAGCTCAAGTTATTACCAGTTCTCTCCCATTTCACATAGATCTGGTTGGTCTGGCCAGTATGTGAACTTTACAAATACTTTTCTTAAAGAACCAGAAATCCAATTATGTGCAGTATTTTAAATCGGAAATCTGGACTTTTAAAACATGAATATTCAGGTAGTGAATAGAAATTATTTGCCCAGTTCAGACATCTTGTTATAAGATGCCCAAGTCAAAATCTTCTGTATTCTTAGCAATTTATGAGAGGGTGTTTGTTTCATGGAGCTGAAGAAAACCCCTCAGAAACAGTTGGAAGGAATTTGAGGCCCTGGGTTCAGTCTCTAAACATTACACTATCTGATATTGAAATATAAGCATGGCTGGTGGTAAACAGTATTTCTGCATATTTACTCTGTAGTTTATCAAACAAGTGGGACTGCCAGCCTTCTGATGTAGTGGGAAGAGCAGGGACTTTGGGTTCTTCAAATCTAGGTTGAAAACTCATACTCCTTTTTTATTTAACTAGCTTCTCTGAGACTGTTTTCTCATTAGTAGTATGAGAAAGACTTGCATGATGGGACTTCTGTGAAGATTAAGCAAGAATGTATTAAGAATGCCTCTAATATAGTAAACACAGATAATCATGGTGTGATCACTCACCTAGAGCCAGACATCCTGGAATGTGAAGTCAAGTGGGCCTTAGGAAGCATCACTACGAACAAAGCTAGTGGAGGTGATGGAATTCCAGTAGAGCTATTTCAAATCCTCAACGATGATGCTGTGAAAGTGCTGCACTCAATATGCCAGCAAATTTGGAAAACTCAGCAGTGGCCACAGGACTGGAAAAGATCAGTTTTCCTTCCAATACCAAAGTAAAGCAATGCCAAAGAATGCTCAAACTACCACACAATTGCACTCATCTCACACACTAACAAAGTAATGCTCAAAATTCTCCAAGCCAGGCTTCAGCAATACGTGAACTGTGAACTTCAAGATGTTCAAGCTGGATTTAGAAAAGGCACAGGAACCAGAGATCAAATTGTCGGCATCCACTGGATCATTGAAAAAGCGAGAGAATTCCAGAAAAATATCTACTTCTGCTTTATTGGCTGTGCCAAAGCCTTTGACTGTATGGGTCACAACAAACTGTGGCAAATTCTGAAAGAGATGGGCATACCAGACCACCTGACCTGCCTCTTGAGAAATCTATATGCAGGTCAGGAAGCAACAGTTAGAACTGGACATGGAACAACAGACTGGTTCCAAATAGGAAAAGGAGTATGTCAAGGCTATATATTGTCACCCTGCTTATATAACTTCTATTCAGAGTACATCATGAAAAATGATGGACTGGATGAAGCACAAGCTGGAATCAAGATTGCCAGGAGAAATATCAATAACCTCAGATATGCATATGACACCACCCTTATGGCAGAAAGTGAAGAAGAACTAAAGAGTCTCTTGATGAAGGTGAAAGAGGAGAGTAAAAAAGTTGGCTTAAAACTCAACATTCAGAAAACTAAGATCATGGCATCTGATCCCATCACTTCATGGGAAATATATGGGGAAACAATGGAAACAGTGAGAGATTTTATTTTCGGGGGCTCCAAATACACTGCAGATGGTGACTGCAGCCATGAAATTAAAAGACGCTTACTCCTTGGAAGGAAAGCTATGACCAGTCTAGAGAGCATTTTAAAAAGAAGAGACATACTTTGCCAACAAAGATCCATCTACTCAAAGCTATGGGTTTTCCAGTAGTCATGTTTGGATGTAAGAGTTGGACTATAAAGAAAGCTGACTGCCAAAGAATTGATGCTTTTGAGCTGTGTTGTTGGAGAAGACTCTTGAGAGTTCCTTGGACTGCAAGGAGATCCAACCAGTCCATCCTAAAGGAGATCAGTCCTGGGTGTTCATTGGAAGGCCTGATGCTAAAGCTGAAACTCCAATACTTTGGCCCCCTCATGCAAAGAGTTGACTCATTTGAAAAGACCCTGATGCTGGGAAAGATTGAAGGCAGGAGGAGAAGTGGATGACACAGGATGACATGGTTGGATGGCATCACCGACTCAATGGACATGAGTTTAAGTAAACTGGTAGTTGGTGATGGACAGGCCTGGCATGCTGCAGTCCATGGGGTCACAAATAGTTGGACACGACTGAGCAACTGAACTGAACTGAGATGAATAACAGCTGTCATTGGTGGTGGTGTTGGCATACTAATAGCCAGTTCTCAAATGGATCTCAGTTGTTTTTTGTGACCTGGGACCCACAGAAATGAGCCCTTTGTGCAGCTTCCTGTGGTTTTTTTGTGATAATTGCATTGCCTCCCCACCCCAACTTAAACAGTGCATACTTAATCATATGAATACGCTTTTACGAATTCTGCAATTCTGAAGTAGCACTTCAAAATGCTTTCATCCCAAATCAAAATTATTTGAAGGCTTCCCATGGTAACTCACAATCTCTTCTCTATGAATTAATAACAGCCGTCGCCTGCTGCCCCCTCCAAAAAAAACACAAAACGACACAAAGCCTGTCCAGTTTGCAGAGGTGTTGGGGAGGTTTCATACCATTGTATTCAATGACAGATACTTATGTTTACCTAAGTGTGTAAATGGCTCTGCCAGGCATTACAGGATATACAAGGCCTTGTCTTGGAGGAACTAACAGCATGAAGACATAGATAAAGGGCATTTTTTAAAGTGATTTTTTAAATTGTGTGTAACTGCTTTACAATGTTGTATTAGTTTCTGCTGTACAAGAACATTAATCAGTTTTATTTACACAAATATTGCCTTCCTCCCATCCCATCCCCATCTCACCCCTATAGGTCATCATGGAGCACCGAGCTGAGCTCCCTGTTTTTGTTTAGTCGCTAAGTCATTGTCTGACTCTTGCAATTCCATGGACTGTAGCCTGCCAGGGGATTTCCCAGGCAAGAATACTGGTGTGGGTAGGGAATTCTCCAGGGAATCTTCCTGACCCAGGGATTGAACCAGCGTCTCCTGCATTGCTGGTAGATTTATTTTTTTACCCGCTGAGCCACCAAAGAAGCCTGAGCTCACTGCGTCATATGGCAGTTTCTCTCTAGCTAGCTGTTCCACACATGGCAGCGTCTGCGTGTCCGTGCTAGGCTCTCAGTTCACGCCGCCCTCTGCTTCCGCCGCTGAGTCCACCTGTCCATTGTCTACATCTGCAGCGCTACTGCTGCTCTGCAAAGAGGTCCGTCTGTACCATTTTCTAGGTTCCACGTACGTGCCTTAATATATGGTGTATATTTTTCTGACTGCTTCACTCTGTATGTCCATCCACATCTCTACACATGACCCAGTTTTGTTCCTTTTTATGGCTGAGTAATGGTCCTTTGTATGTATGTACCATGGCTTCTGATTAGAATTATAACGTGAGTGTGCTAAGTGCCAACAGGTCCGGGGCCCTATGTGTGTCAGTGGGAGAGGAGGGGAAGCATTCTTTCTGCCCGTGGGAAACATAAGGCTTCAACCAGAGATGGCAGGTGCCTCTGGAGCCTCCTCTCATCCAAAGGTCATGTGTGTCGAGAACTGTGAATAGTAAGAACTGAGCCACACAGCTGAAGAGCAGAGAAGGCTCCTGGGCATGCTCCTTGTTTGTGTCCTGGCAGCACTTTGGAGGTGCTGGTGTGGGTGGCAGCTTGTTAATGGAAGGAGAGGAAGGAGCCAGGCAGGCTGGAACTTGCAGGAAGCCACGTGCTGTTGTGCAAAGAATAGGTTCTCTACCCTTCTGTAAGGTGATGTGGCAAGGCTTGGATATGGCCTGACCTTTTTTGTCATTTCAGACTAGAGGCCAGGACTCCCCTGCTATGTCTGAAGATTCAGATCAGAAACCCATCAGCTGTGTAGGAGGTCGCCCACCAGAGTGATGTGCCTGGAATTTGGACAGTGTGATCTTCCCTGTTTCCTGCTTCCCCAGGCAATGGATTCTCTCGGTTACAGTGGTTTCTGTTATTTGCTCACTTTGCAGTCAGTTCTAGAAAGGTAAAACCTTGTTGCAACATCTGAAAAATCATCCTGAACTAAAGGAAGGGGAGCAGTGAGAATGGGCCTTTTGCCCTTAAAGGGTGGAGAAGGCAATGGCACCCCATTCCAGTACTCTGCCTGGAAAATCCCATGGGCGGAGGAGCCTGGTGGGCTGCAGTCCATGGGGTCGCACAGAGTCAGACACGACTGAGCAACTTCACTTTCACTTTTCACTTTCATGCATTGGAGAAGGAAATGGCAACCCGCTCCAGTGTTCTTGCCTGGAGAATCCCAGGGGCAGAGGAACCTGGTGGGCTGCCGTCTATGGGGTTGCAGAGAGTCAGGCACGACTGAAGCAACTTAGCAACAGCAGCAGCCCTTAAAGAGGGGAAAAATCATCTTTATTTTTACCCTAATAGTTGAAAAGGCAGCCTGTGGTTAGAGATGTTACCTGTCCTTTGATAACTTGAAATAACACATTTAATCTTTGTTTTCTGGATGCTTGTGAAAGAAATCCATACCATCCTAAAATATGAAAGCAGATTTCAATAATTTCAGAAACAGATACAGTATCTGTATTTAATCTATTTAGTTTCTTTCTTTACATTACTCATTCATGCTCCTCAGGAAATTCATGTTAGAATTCTTGAGTCTTAGAAAATGACTTTGAGGGCTTAACACCCTCAGAATGAACTTTAACTGGAAAAGACTTAGAAGGATGGGAGGGGTGGTGATCCTTGGCTGGCACAGGTTTTCATCCTGAAGGAACTACCTCTGTCTGCCTTTGAGTTCTTTCTCTCCCTTCTGCTGCTTACTTTTAGGGCTTATTTATCATTTCTGTCAGAGGCTGCAATGGGAAGATGAAAAAAAGTGAAAATCATATTTATTAATTTTTCATAGTAGCCCTTGGTTCAAAAGAAAGGGGAAGGTAAAGAGACTGGAGCTGCTGGATGAGGGAAGACTTGGAAATTATTTATTAGTACATTCTTGCCCTCTTGACCAGTAACAGGCCAGCAAAAAATCCTACAGAATTAAAATAATCCATATTGGACAAAGGATGATTACCTTTTGGATAATTCTACCCACAGTATTATGAACTCTGTGAACATTGTGTATCCCTCATCTTATCATCATAGTAGTGAACATTTATTGAGCATTTATCATGGCCAGCCACCACACTATCCTTTATATGCATCTCTTCATTTGATCCTCCTTCAGCATGATGAGATGGGTACAGAGGTGGATGCTGAGGCTTACAAAGGCTACTACCTTCCTAAGGTCATTCAGGTAATAAACAGTGGAGCGAGAACTCAGAACAAGGCCTGTCTGATCTAGAGTTTCTGCTCTTAACCTCTATCTAGGTTGTCATCATGAAATAGCACCTGATTTCCCATCATGGCTGCGACTCATGAGACCCAGAGGCACTACGTGCAGTCACCTATTTGTGGAACCTCTAATTCTAAAATGCACAAATTAACCCAAACATTGCAAAATCAAAGATAAGCAAGTGATGGGCTTAAAGAAAGAACACATTTACTATAATCTTCAAAGATCAGGGTTTGACCTGTTTGGGTACCATGTCTGGCCCTATACCAGCTGGAGTTCAGTTCATTAGAGAAGTGCCACTCACATGTCAGATGTGGTGCTGGACACTGAGCTGCAAATACTAGCTTTGTAAAGGAACCTTGGGTTTCCAGGGGAGGGCATGGTGATAATGAGATAACACTGGTCATACTAAGGCACCAGATATCACGTCTGATTTTGTAAGAAACGTTTCACCCTAAAATTAATTTGGGAAATGCTGGTTAAACAAAGGTAAACAAAAATTTTAATTGCAAGACTTTTTAGAGCCTTTGAGGTACTAATATGCTTTGTAACTACCCTAGAGGTTTTTATATTAATAAATTGGGAACTACTGAAAGCAATCCCTGTTATTGGGTCACTTCCTCAGGTTACCTTTCTTGAAGCATATCTTATTCTGGGTAAAATTTACACCTCCTTTAGAAAAGCCCATGGGAGTGGCCTGGTATTTTAAATATGGGTCTAATATATATTTTTTAATTTATTATTTAGCAGTAGGGGGAATAGAGATTTATAAACTAAAAAGTCTCTTTATCCCTTCTTAAATCGCAAGTTTCACTTGCTGAAGAAAGTGAGATTCTGTAACAAGAAGAGTTAGGAAAGTAAGTACTAAGAGACTCAGCAGGGGCTTGCGGTAGGAGCAGCAGTGAGGATGAGGACCGCTTGCTGCAGAGCCTGCTTTCATCTGCTCCCCTCGTCGCCTTCCTCCCAGGCCCTTGGTGGCCCTCATGAAATGCCCATCTTCCTAACTTTTCTGCTGAATTCACTCTGGGGTGAAAAGGGGCAGTGTGGATGGTGGCTCCAATTTCACCTCTGAAACTAACATAAAAATCAGAAAAAGTAGTGAGTTGCACTCAACAATCAAAATGTTTCAGTTGAACTATTTGAAGGAAGAATTATTAAAAAGAAGTAGCAGCCTGTTATCAAATAGCTGATTCTTCTTCCAGTTCAAATGTGCTGTGTAGGTTTTTATCTTCTGTGTGGAGTTTGGTTTGCTAAGAGCTACTCTGAGACAGAAGAATAGACCAAATGTGGGTCATTTTAGTACAGAGAGTCAAACCACTAGGGTGTAAAAATTACGGGACTGCTGTGTGTGTGTGTGTGTGTGTGTGTGTGTGTGTGTGTGTGTGTGTGTGTGTGTGTGTGCGCGCGCTCAGTTGTGTCTGACTCTTTGTGACCTCATGGACTATAGCCCACCAGGTTCCTCTGCCCATGGACTTTTCCCAGCAAGAATAGTGGAGTGGGTTGCCATTTCCTTCTCCAGGGCGTCTTCCCAACCCAGGGATCGAACCCACTTCTCTTGCATCTCCTGCATTGGCAGGCAGATTCTTTACCACTAGTGCCACCTGGGAATTTAAAATAGGAATTTTCAGGAGACACATTTTTTTTTTTTAAGCAATGTCAGATATATCAAGGAGCCAACTGTAGGCTGAAGGATGCAGGTGGAAGGAATTGAGAGGGCTTTGGATGTTACCATCATCGACAAACATTTGCAGAGGGGGACTGTGAAGCAGTCTGAGTCCTACTCTTATCACCCACACTGCAAGCTGGTAGACACAAGCCTGATACTAAAGAATAATACAGCATTATTTAGTGTTGCTGAATGTCAAGTGAATGGTAGAGCTTGTGTAAGAGTTCTGATAGGATGTGTTAGGCAGAATGATGCTCCCCCTTGAAGATGTCATGGTCTAATCTCCACAACCTGTCACTGTGTTATATCGCATGGCAAAGAACAAGGTTCCTTATCCACTGATCTTGATGTAACGTTATTTTGGATTATCCCAGTAGGCCCAATGTAATCAATAATAAGACATCTATACATTGGAAAAGGGAGACAGAAGTCAGAGATTCAAAGATGCTACATTGTTGGAGGAAGGGACCAGACCACAAGCCCAGGGAATGCAGGTGACCTCAAGAAGTTGAAAAAGGCAGGGAAACTGACACTTCCCTAGAAACTCCAGAAGGAATATAGCCATGCACACACCTCGATTTTAGCCTAGTAAAACCTATTATAACTTTCTGTAAGATAATAAATACATCTTTGTTGTTTTAAGCCACCAAGTTTTAAGTTAATTTCTTACAGCAGTGATTGTTGTTGTTACTGTTGCTCAGCCACTCAGTCATGTCCAATCTTTGCGGCCCCGTGAACTGCAGCACATCTGGCTTCCCTGTCCTTCTCATCTCCCAGAGTTTGCTCAAACTCATGTCCATTGCGTCAGTGATGTCTTCCAACTATCTTGTTGTCTGTCGTCCCCTTCTCTTCCTGCCTTCAATCTTTCCCAGCATCAGGGTGTTTATAATGAGTCTACTCTTCACATCAGATGGCCAAACTTTTGTAGCTTCAGCAACAGTGATAGGAAACTAATACAAGGATGCTGAAGAGAAAGAAGAGTCAAGGATGGTTTCATGAAGAAGGTAGTTCTTGAGCCAGGCATGGAAGACAGTAAGAAAACTCATAACAGAACTAGAGTCATCAAGTTTGTCTTCCAGATACTGAGCTAACCTCCTTATAAGGTTTAGTTCATTTATCCACACAAAAACTCTATAAAGATACAATTCTTTCCCATTTTGTAGATGAGAAAACTGAGGTTTGTAACTTGTGTAATCACTAATGTTCAGTGCTAGTCACTCAGTTCAGTGATTCTGTCTATCATCAACTCCCGGAGTTGACTGAAACTCATTTCCATTGAGTCAGTGACGCCACCCAACCATCTCATCCTCTTTTGTCCCCTTCTCATCTCACCTTCTATCATTCCAAGCATCAGGGTCTTTTGAAATGAGTCAGTACTTCACATCAGTTGGCCAAAGTATTGGAGTTTCAGCTTCAACATCAGTCCTTCCAATGAACACTCAGGACTGATCTCCTTTAGGATAGACAGGTTGGATCTCCTTGCAGTGCAAGGGACTCTCAAGAGTCTTCTCCAACACCATAGTTCAAAAGCATCAATTTTTTGGCACTCAGCTTTCTTTATAGTCCAACTCTCACATCCATACATCACTACTGGAAAAACTATAGCCTTGACAACACGGACCTTTGTTGACAAAGTAATGTCTCTGCTTTTTAATATGCTGTCTAGGTTGGTCATAACTTGCCTTCCAAGGAGTAAGTGTCTTTTAATTTCATGGCTGCAGTCACCATCTGCAGTATATTTGAAGCCCCCGCAAAATAAAGTCTGTCACTGTTTTCACTGCTTCCCCATCTATTTGCCATGAAGTGATGGGACCAGATGCCATGATCTTAGTTTTCTGAATGTTGAGCTTTAAGCCAACTTTTTCACTCTCCTCTTACACTTTCATCAAGAAGCTCTTTAGTTCTTCTTTGCTAAGGGTGGTGTCATCTGCATATCTGAGGTTATTGATGTTTTTCCCAGCAATCTTGATTCCACCTTGTGCTTCATCCAGCCCAGCATTTCTCATGATACACTCTTCATATAAGTTAAATAAGCACGGTAACAATATACAGCCTTGACGTACTCCTTTCCCAATTTGGAACCAGTTTGCTGTTCCATGTCCAGTTCTAACTGTTGCTTCCTGACCTTCATACAGATTTATTAAGAGGCAGGTCAGGTCATCTGGTATTCCCATCTCTTTCAGAATTTTCCACTGTGATCCACACAGTCAAAGGCTTTGGCATAGTCAATAAAGCAGAAATCGATGTTTTTCTGGAACTCTCTTGCTTTTTTGATGATCCAGCAGATGTTGGCAATTTGGTCTCTGGTTCCTCTGCCTTTTCTAAAACCAACTTGAACATCTGGAAGTTCACGGTTCACATATTGCTGAAGCCTGGCTTGGACAATTTTGAACATTACTTTGCTAGTGTGTGAGGTGAGTGCAATTGTGTGGTAGTTTGAGCATTCTTTGGCATTGCCTTTCTTTGAGATTGGAAGAAAACTGACCTTTTCCAGTCCTGTGGCCACTGCTGACTTTTCCAAATTTGCTGGCATATTGAGTGCAGCATTTTCACAGCATCATCTTTTAGGATTTGAAATAGCTCAACTGGAATTCCATCACCTCCACTAGCTTTGTTCATCGTGATGCTTCCTAAGCCCCACTTGACTTCACATTCCAGAACGTATGGCTCTAGGCGAGTGGTCACACCATTGTGATTATCTGGGTCATGAAGATCTTTTTTGTACAGCTTGCCACCTCTTCTTAATATCTTCTTGCTTCTGTTAGGTCTGTACCATTTCTGTCCTTTATTGAGCCCATCTTTGCATAAAATGTTCTCTTGGTATCTCTAATTTTCTTGAAGAGATCTATAGTCTTTCCCATTCTATTGTTTTCCTCTATTTCTTTGCATGGAGGGCTTCCCTGGTGGTGCAGAGGTTAAAACGTCTGCCTGCAATGTGGGAGACCTGGGTTCAATCCCTGGGTCGGGAAGATCCCCTGGAGAAGGAAATGGCAACCCACTCCAGTATTCTTGCCTGGAGAATCCTATGGACGGAGGAGCTTGATGGGCTACAGTCCACGGGTCGCAAAGAGTTGGACACGACTGAGCGACTTCACTTTCTTTGCATGGATCACTGAGGAAGGCTTTCTTATCTCTCCTTGCTATTCTTTGGAACTCTTCAAATGGGTATATCTTTCCTTCTCTCGTTAGCTTTTGGCTTCTCTTCTTTTCACAGCTATTTGTAAGGCCTCCTCAGACAACCATTTTGCTTTTTTGCATTTCTTTTTCTTGGGGATGGTCTTGATCCCTGTCTCCCGTACAGTGTCATGAACCTCTGTCCATAGTTCATCATGTACTCTATCAGATCTAGTCCCTTATGTCTATTACTCATTTCCACTGTATAATCGTAAAGGATTGGATTTATGTCATACCTGAATGGTCCAGTGGTTTTCCCTACTTTCTTCAACTTCATTCTGAATTTGGGAATAAGGAGTTCATGATCTGAGCCACAGTCAGCTTCCAGTCTTGTTTTTGCTGACTGTATAGAGCTTCTCCATCTTTGGCTGCAAAGAATATAATCAATCTGATTTCAGTGTTGGCCATCTGGTGATGTCCATGTGTAGAGTCTTCTCTTGTGTTGTTGGAAGAGGGTGTTTGCTATGACCAGTGCGTACTCTTGACATAACTCTATTAGCCTTTGCCCTGCTTCATTCTGTACTCCAAGTCCAAATTTTCCTGTTGCTCCAGGTGTTTCTTAACTTCCTACTTTTGCATTCCCGTCTCCTATAATGAAAAGGACATCTTTCTTCCGTGTTAGTTCTAGAAGGTCTCGTAGGTCTTCATTGAACCCTTCAACTTCAGCTTCTACAACATTACTGGTTTGGGCATAGACTTCAATTATCATCATATTGAATGATTTGCCTTGGAAATGAATGGAGATCATTCTGTTGTTTTTGGGATTGCATCCAAGTTCTGCATTTCAGACTCTTGTTGACTATGATGGCTACTCCATTTCTTCTAAGGGATTCTTTCCCACAGTAGTAGATATAATTTGAGTTAAATTCACCCATACCAGTCCATTTTAGTTTGCTGACTTCTTAAATGTCAGTGTTCACTCTGGCCATTTTTTGTTTGACCACTTCCAATTTGCCTTGATTCATGGACCTAACATTCCAGGTTCCTATGCAATATTTCTCTTTACAGCATCGGACCTTGCTTCCATCACCAGTCACATCCACAGCTGGGTGTTGTTTTTGCTTTGGCTCCGTCTCTGCATCCTTTCTGGAGTTATTTCTCTGCTGGTATCCAATAGCATATTGGGCATCTACCGACCTGAGGAGTTCATATTTCAATGTGCTATCTTTTTTCCATTTCTTACTGTTCATGGGGTTCTCAAGGCAAGAATACTGAAGTGGTTTGCCATTCCTGTCTCCAGTGGATCACATTTGGTCAGAACTCTCCACCAAGACCCATCCATCTTGGGTGGCCCTACACAGCATGGCTTAGTTTCACCGAGTTAGACAGGGCTGTGGCCCATGTGATTAGATTGGTTGGTTTTCTGTGATTGTGGTTTCAGTCTGTCTGCCCTCTGATGCCCTCGCTCAGCACCTACCGTCTTACTGGGGATTCTCTTACCCTGGACGTGGGCTATCTCTTCACGGCTGCTCCAGCAAAGCGCAGCCGCTGCTCCTTACTAGTCATTACTTCTAGTTAATAGTACTAGTCACTGCTTCTAGTTAATAGCTGTCCTTTTAACCCTAGGTGGCAGCTGACATTCACTGAGTGCTCACCATGCACAGGCGAGGTCTAAGGATGCATCAGTCCTTACCTCATGGGATTCTCTCAGCGTCTAGGGCACGTAGTGATTTGTAATTGTTCTGAGGCATGGATTTATCTGGCCAAGCAATACAGCTGAATTGGAGAGGATGAGACAGGAACCAAAAAATTGAGTCAAGACATCACCATCCAGACAAGTGCTGATCATAACCTAAAATGTAGGCAAAAGCAGTGGGCATGGGAAGGAGAAAACAGATCCCAGAGACGGTCTGCTTCTTTATTGAAACCTAACTTGTATGTTGAAAAAACTTCTGTCTCTGATTTCCCCCTCTCTGTGATTATTGTGGTGCCTTTGCATGAGTTGAGGCATTTAATAATTAGAATTAATGAAAGGCATCATTATTGGCAGTGCTGTCAGCCAGACTTTTCCGCTTACCCCTAGAAGCGTGGGCAGTGCTGTGTAAACGTCACTTACAGATATCATTCATTCCTTGGATCAAGAGAGTAGTAACTTTCTTAAGTTCAACAACAGATATATTGAGTTGGCCAAAAAGCTCATTCGGGTTTTTCATAAGCTGTTACAGAAAAATACAAACCAACTTTTTTTGCCAACCCAGTATATGTATTGAAAGTTTACCATTTAAACGAACAATACACTAGTCACTTACAAATAGCTGTGAATAGAAGAGAAATGAAAGATACACTCATTTGAATGCAAAGTTCCAAAGAATAGCAAGGAGAGATAAAGCCTTTGTCAACAATCAATGCAATGAAATAGAGGAAAACAATAGAATGGGAAAGACTAGAGATCTCTTCAGGAAAATTAGAGAGCAAGAGAATATTCATGCAAAGATGGGCACAATCGTATGGACCTAACAGAAGGAGAAGATATTACAAAGAGGTGGCAAGAATACACAGAAAAAGTATACAAAAAAAAAGATCTTCATGACCCAGATAATCACAACGGTGTGATCACTCACCTAGAGCCAAACATGCTGGCATGCGAAGTCAAGTGGGGCTTAGGAAGCATCACTACAAACAAAGCCAGTGGAGGTGATGGACTTCCGGTAGATCTATTTCAAATATTAAAAGATGATGCTGTGAAAATGCTACACTCAATATGCCAGAAAATTTGGAAAACTCAGCAGTGGCCACAGGACTGGAAAAGGTCAGTTTTCCTTCCAATCCCAAAGAAAGGCAATGCCAAAGAATGCCCAAACTACTGTACAATTGCACTCATCTCACTCGCTAACAAAGTAATGCTCAAAATTCTGCAAGCCAGGCTTCAACAGTACATGAACCGTCAACTTCTGAATATTCAAGCTGGATTTAGAAAAGGCAGAGGAACCAGAGATCAAATTGCCAACATCCGTTGGATCATCAAAAAAGCAAGAGAGTTCCAGAAAAACATTTACTTCTGCTTTATTGACTATGCCAAAGCCTTTGACTGTGTGGATCACAACAAACTGTGGAAAATTCTGAAAGAGATGGGAATACCAGACTACCTGAGCCTGCCTCTTGAGAAATCTGTATGCAGGTCAGGAAGCAACAGTTAGAACTAGACATGGAACAGCAGACTGGTTCCAAAATGGGAAAGGAATACGTCAAGGCTGTATATTGTCACCCTGCTTATTTAACTCCTATGCAGAGTACATCATGAGAAACACTGAGCTGGAAGAAGCACAAGGTGGAATCAAGATTGCCGGGAGAAATCTCAATAACCTCAGATATGCAGATGACACCACCCTTATGGCAGAAAGCGAAGAAGAACTAAAGAGCCTCTTGATGAAAGTGAAAAAGGAGAGTGAAAAAGTTGCCTTAAAAATTAACATTCAGAATACTAAGATGATGGCATCCGGTCCCATCACTTCATGGCAAATAGATGGGGAAACAGTGGAAACAGTGTCAGACTTTATTTTCTTGGGCTCCAAATACACTGCAGATGGTGACTACAGCCTTGAAATTAAAAGACGCTTACTCCTTGGAAGGAAAGTTAGGACCAACCTAAACAGCATATTGAAAAGCAGAGACATTACTTTGCCAACAAAGGTCAGTCTAATCCAAGCTATGGTTTTTCCTGTAGTCGTGTATGGATGTGAGATTTGAACTATAAAGAAAGCTGAGGGCTGAAGAATTGATGCTTTTGAACTGTGGTGTTGGAGAAGACTCTTGAGAGTCCCTTGGGCTACAAGGAGATCCAACCAGTCAATCCTAAAGGAAATCAGTCCTGAATATTCATTGGAAGGCCTGATGCTAAAGCTGAAACTCCAATACTTTGGCCATCTGATATGAAGTACTGACTCACTTAAAAAGACCCTGATACTGGGAAAGATTGAAGGCAGGATGAGAAAGGGATGACAGAGGATGAGATGATTGGATGGCATCACTGACTCAATGCACACTTGAGTTTGAATAAACTCCGGGAGTTGGTGATGGACAGGGAGGCCTGGCGTGCTGTGGTCCATGGGATTGCAAAGAATCAGACACAACTGAGCAACCAAACTGAAGTGAACTGAACTGATACTAGTCACTAAGGAAGTCTCAAAAGTGGCTAAACATCAGTTTGGAAAGACACCTGAACAAGGGTGAGGAATTGTAATTAGAATTGTAACTAGGTATTAGCTGGTGTCAGTAATTTGTACAATGAATCCTGGGTTCTTTGCAAGTAGACATATTTGTCATTTTCTCAGGAAATGACATTTAAAGATTTTAGGAGAGCCTCTGAAACTCTCATCTGAGACATGTAAAATTCCATCCATGTACTATTGAGGAGAACCAGTTTTGCCATCTTTTAAAGAATCATTAAAGTAAGATTTGTGAACCCTGAGTATCTTCTCTTTTCTCATGGAGGAATTCATTGTTTTATTTATTTTGTTTGCCATAAGGTGCAAAGAATTCTTCAGAACATGTAGATCTTTCAGTTAATACTGACTAGCATTGATCATTCTTTAAAATAACATAAAACTGTTCATATATACTCCCAAGCTGGAATGTGTAAGTAATGCTTAGAAGTCTGATGCGGAATCCCTTCACAAATAATGGTCATTCTAAAGAGAGATATTAACACTCCAACATGAAATACGAGAGATTCTTACTCGATTTTGAGTGTGACTATGTATTTTCACTCCTGGGAACTGAGTCTTCCCACTAATTTCAAAGAATGACTTAGGACCTTTTGTCTCCCACTTGAATTAGTAGTATAAGTCCTGACCCAGTGGGGTTTGATTTTTCTCTCCAGTTAATTGATTAGAGCCAGATCCTCAAAGCCCACGTTTCTTAGAGTAGATTCTGCTAAGTTCTGAGTTGGCCATTTTAATCAAAGCAAAAGAGGACATCTGCATTTTTGTCATCTTCATTTCAAAGTGTTATATTATTAGATGCAGAATCACCCTGAATAATTAGCGTCAGTAGAATCTGTCTTTCTATTTCCAAAACACTGTCCTTGCCAGTATCAGGGCCTATTTCTACAATGGGATATAGCATCTAAATATGTAAACATTGGGATCCTGAATGTCCAGATTACTTAGGACCAGGAGTCATCATGGCAGGAAAATCTGGTCACCTGGAGCGCTCAGACCCATGGCAGCTTCCCAGTGCTGGACTGATTCTTGGCCCTCTTGATGTGCCCGCTGTTTCCTCAGTTGTCCCTACACCATCCACACATGCACTGTCTTGAACACCCTTTGTACCAGTTCCGCCTGTGTTCTGCCTTTGCTGTTCTTTCAGGGCGTTATTCCATTTTCTCAGTTATCTTTATTAACCAGGAGGCATGGATGAGCGGGAGCAGGAAATCTAAGGTCTCTCTCTCTCGCATGGCGTGTATGTATGTGTGTGTGAGAGAGAGAGAATGAGTGGCTTAAGCCTACAGAGCTGTACACTTTCACAGTGTACAGCCATCCAGCCATGCTAACTTTCACCTTGAAAGTATACTGCCAGCCTGCTCAGTCCCTGGAGCTAGTGCATTGTCCACAGGAAATGTGCAGTGTGGGGTAACTAAATTTTCGAGTTAGGCCATTCTGTTTTTGAATTTATTTTAATTGAGGATAGTTGCTTTGTAATATTGTGTTGGCTTCTGCCAATGAAAATCGAAACTACAATGAGGTATCACCTCACACTGGTCAGAATGGCTGTCTTCAAAAAAAAAAAATCTACAAACAGTGAATGCTGGAAAGGGAACCCTCTTGCACTGTTGTTGGAAATGTACACTGATGCAACCACTGTGGAGAACAGTATGGAGATTCCTTAAAAAATTAGAAATAAAACTACCATATGACCCAGCAGTCCTGCTACTGGGCGTATACCCTGAGAAAACCATAATTGAAAAAGGCCATTCTTATTTTAATAACTCTTTTCTTTGTGGAAATGCTGAGGCTTTAGGATAGTAAGTTATCTAAGTATGTAAAGATTTGGGAAGCCTTTGCAAGTATTTTCTCTCATAATTATTTAAAACTTAGAACTCTGAAAAATTGGGGGGAATATGCCAAAGAATACTTGATTTGAAATAAATAGAAACCATATGCTTAAAGCAGTGTATATAGTCAAGATAAAATGTCCATGTTTGCTATAGATCTGTTCTCATTTTTCTTAAGGGAATTTTAATCCAAATGTTTTATTGTCGTTGGCAAGATCCAGATTCTGAATCTGCCCCCAGTGCTTTGTTTTGTTCAGTCTCAGCTTTTGGATCAAAATAGCCACTTATTATTTTGCCAGAAATTCAGCATTAACACTAATGTATTTCTTGACAATTGCACAATAGTCTCAGCTGTCATGAGAATTACTTTGCTTAAAATAAGTATGTTAAAATGTAGACACACAACACACACACAGTACATATTTATATGTTTTCATGCTAAAAGATGGCTTATGGAAAAATGTGAAGTCCAGTTATTTGTGTATTTTAAGAAAAAAGATTAAGCCAGGAACATGAATCTTGTTTTCCATTGCCAAGAGCCACGATGAGGGAATACTATAAGTAATGGATAATTTACCCTTACCCTCAAATTAACAAATATATGGGTCTTAGGAGGAACATGTTATAAGCACTGTATATGCATATTTATGTGGAAATGTAACACATGTACACTAAGAGTGAATTTGGGAGGAAACATTTAACATGTCCTCCAACAGATTATCAAGTTATTTTCTCCAATTTTAATTACTTCTCCATAGGGAAGTACAGTGGGAAGGTATTTGTATTTTCTTAGAGCAGAAAGTATTAGAATGTTGGTAGAATTTCCTGTTTTAACCAAGAATGAAGGAGAACTATGAGCCATTTGCTTCCTGAATGGCTGCATTCCAGCTGTGCAGACTGATCACAGCACATCTGCCAATCAGAGCAGGCCCTGGAGGGAACCTTGGAGGCCGAGCCTTGTTTACAGGCATCGTTTCTGCATCGTGACTCTGTTTCTCCCCTCCTCCTTTGTGTTGTATGTCTAGGAAGATTTGTAGGGGAATTCGCTATTACGCGCCTAAATAAGCAGTATGAAACTAAGACACCAGCCACAGCAAATTGTATTTCGGGCAGACTTAGCTCATCTTAGTTACAGGTAAGAGTTGTTACTTTGTTATGAGGATAGCTGATGTGCATCTAGTTTCTGGCTTTACTTTGAGACAGTATACTTTACTTTTGTTAGCAAAACTAACAGGCTCAAAGCTGAAGAGGAACAGTCAAAAAATGGTTTAACATGTGCGCTGTATTCCTGACTTTAAATTTTATAGTACTCAACAAATGAAAAACTAGATTTTTATTTAGAGGAGGGGTAAACCAAGTTACATTAAAAGTTTTAAAAGTGGCAGTAACACTAAGTCACTGTGTAGAGAAATTGGAACCAGAAGCCTAGTAACCTCATGTATCTGGGAGAACCTTCTAGCTAAACAAATATGTTTTATTGTGGATCTTTCTCCTTGTCAGTGTTTCAGAGAACAGTATCTTCCTGTGTGCTAACTCCTTGGTTTAAAAAGACATTTCTTATTAAGTACTCATTCAGAAAGAATTTATATTTAACTATGTAAATCTGATTCATATTCTTTCATAATTTTTTCATAAAATTTCTTCAGAACTTTTAGAGAATGTTTTTGTTATCTTTATGCTGCTGCGTCAGCAGTAAAATTAAGGGGGGAAGAAAGCATTCCAGTCTAATCTTTATTTAGCCATTAAATTGTATCATGTTAGTGTTAATTCAGAAGATAGTTTAGGAAACTACCTTTTGATAATCTTGCATAGGATTTTAAAAAGTCATTCTATAGGATTTTATTTTGGTTTTACACATTGCTTGCTTCTTCCTTTTTTCTTTTTACCCATTGCTTTCTGTTGTTAGTTTTTTCATAACACTGCTATCTTTCTACTGCATTTATTTATTTGTAAGCATATACTGAAGGAAAAATCATTAGTCAAAAAAAAAAAAGGACAACCTATGAGTTTTGTGGTTGTTTCTCTTATATATAATAGTCTTCATGTTGATGAAGCACATTTTAGAGTAGTACGTAGAGGCACTTCTAAAAACGTCTAACAGCTAGACTCTGGCCCCTTATTCTGTAGCCGGACTTCTCCATTTTAATGCTGTTGACATTTTCGGTGAGATTATTCTTTGTTGTAGTGGTTAGTAGCATCCCTGGTCTCTACCCACCAGATGCCAGTAGCTCCTTCCTCCTAAGCTGTGACAGCAACAGACCATTTCCTGGTGTTGCCAGGTGTCCCCTTGGGGAGGAGGAGCAAAATCGCCCCTGGTTGAGAACCACTGCTCTGTAGCCCTTTAGACCTAATTTTCTGTGAAACGTGGAAATCCAACTTCTGAAAAGTTCTGGGTGATAGAGAGTTAAGGAGGAGGCTGTACTGGTCTCAGTGTATTTGCAGATGTAGCTGACTGCTCATTTCTTTCCCCTCCCCATCCTGTTAGAAGCTTTTGCCAACCATGATTCATGGAATGATTTTTTTGAGCTGAGTAATTTGTGGCTTTTCAGTTTCCTTACTTTCTTTCCTTAGCTAAACTTGTTTTGGTTTTAGCAAAGTGTTTAAAACAGCAAAGATCTTTGAAAATGAAATAATACGTGTAATGATATATTTTC
Source organism: Oryx dammah (assembly GCF_014754425.2). Taxonomy (NCBI): domain Eukaryota; kingdom Metazoa; phylum Chordata; class Mammalia; order Artiodactyla; family Bovidae; genus Oryx; species Oryx dammah. Next base: position 6,635,728 of record NW_024070196.1, read on the forward strand.
TAAGTAGATGATTTTTAACAAACTGTAAAAACTTTATATGCCTGTCCTTCTTTATATCTTTCATAACTCCTCTGTCAGACAAATCCTCTCAACTCTGAAGGAGAGCCTTATGTAGGGGAAGACAGAGCAACCTTTGAACAGTCCTTTGTGAAATCTGATGGTATGGCAGCTGGTATTTAAGAACTTCTTTTCTAAGAACTTCTAAAGAGCATTTTAAAATGTGACTCTCTTCTTTCTTTACAGATCGAAACGAACGAAATAAACCAGAGCATCGTTCTTCAAGGTATGAATTTATAGTTATAGTATTTAATAACTGTATAAAGCTTTTCTTATTTGGAAGAAGTGCAAGTGTCCCTTTTTGAAACACTGTATCTTTGAATCTTCTGTGGCCCTCAGGCTTCACAAGGGAAATACTGTTCATTCTCAGAACAAATATTCTTTATAAAATTATTGACTACCTGGAAGACATGTTTTATTTTGAGAATTTGTATCAATGACAGGTATATTTTTACAGAAAATTATTTTATCCCTGTTTCTTTTCTTCTGTGGTTTATTTCCCTCTACTTTCTTTAATTGGTATTTTTATAAATGTGTACTGCTTTTTTTCTAATTATGTATAAAGCTAGCATGGGCTTATAGAAATTTAAAAATTATTTTTTAAAGTAGAAATCATTAAAAAAAAACAATGTCTTTCATCAACTGAAAATGGTTGGCTACTGCTAAAAATTTGATATAATTAATTCTTTCTAGAGCTTATCGGTATAAATACACACACACACACACACACACACACCCATAGGTATATATATATTGCAGTTGAATTCTTTAAGTTCTTACTAGACAGTTTTGAATGGCCAGGAAGGTTCTGCCCCTTCAGCCCGTTATTCACACTGAGAAGCATGTCCTATGAGAGCTTCACCAACACTGAAGAGTGTGTTTGAAATCCCTGTCAAACTTATGGGATGGAGGGGGCTCAGATGGTAAAGAGTCTGCTTGCAGTCTGGGAGACCTGGGTTCAACCTCTGAGTCGGGAAGATCCCCTGGAGAAGGGAATGGCAACCCACTCCAGTATTCTTTCCTGGAGAATCCCATGGACAGAGGAGCCTGGGGGGCTACAGTCCCGGGGATCACAAGGAATCGGACATAACTGAGCAACTAACACTTGTCAAACTTATATGTGGAAAACTGTCTAACTTCCACTCTCTAGGCAAGAATGACAGATCTTTTTTTATTTTTTAACCTAGTTCTGTGAAGGATTGTAACTTTTTAATATCATTTTCACCTTATTCCACATTTCATCACTTTTTCTTTGCATTTTATATTGTGATAGTGTGATAGTGTTATTAGTCGCTCAGTTGTGTCTGACTCTTAGCGACCCCTTGAATTGTAGCCCACCAGGCTCCTCTGTCCATGGAATTCTCCAGGCAAGAATACTGGGGTGGGTTGCCATTTCCTTCTCCAGGGATCTTTCCAACTCAGGGGTCAAACCCAGATTTCCTGCAGTGCAGGCAGAGTCTTTACCATGTGAGGTAACAGGGAAGCTCCAGTACATTTTGCAGAGATTGTCAATCAAAGTAAGTTACTGAGATCTAATCTGGGAGGAAAATACAGCTAAGTATTTGGGATGTAAGGTAGTTTTTTTAGGGAGGAGTGTAATTCACATATATTAAAATTCACTCTTTTTGGTGTATGATTCTATGAGTTTTGACAAACACATACAGTTAGATTCACTCTTTTTGGTGTATGTTTCTATGAGTTTTGACAAACACATACAGTTAGATAGCCATAATCATAGAAAAGTGTGTAAGATTGATTTTTTTAATACTTAAAAAATAATAGAAAAAAGAATGTAAGAGGACTTTGACAGCATGCTTGACTGTGAGTGACATAAAGTTGAAAGGGTAAAAAATAGTTAGGATGATAAAATCAGGATCCATAAGACCCCTGACATACTGAAGGTTTGACTGAATTAAGCAATATGAGTTTTAATTGGAACAAATGTAAATCCTTACCCCTATGGCTGAAAGATCAATGGAGCATGAACCAGTAGGGGAGAGGTGACTTAACAATATTTTTGAAAAAAACATTGAGGATTTAATTCTTCATAAATTCATCATGAGGGGAGTTCCCTGGTGGCCTAGGGGTTAGGATTCTGGGCTTTCACTGCCATGGCCCAGGTTCAGTCCCTGGTCGGTGAACTGAAATCCCTCAAGCTCCACAGCACAGCCAACAAGAACAAAATAAATAAATAAATCCATTCATTAAGAGTCAAAAATTTCATGTTGTTGCCTCCACCTCCCCCCAAAATGTCGGCATTGATTTAATTGTGCTGAAAGACCTATAATGTCCAGTATAAGAAAAGTGATAGCTCTAGACCACACTTTTGATGTGCTGTTCAATTCTGGGCCCACAAGGCTTTGAGAAATGGAAGTGTGCTTTGCACTGGCTCTGTCGATATTGAGGTACTTAAAAGCAGAATCCTATCATCTACTCCAGAGATTCTCATTCAGTAGGTGTGGAGTGAGTAGATCATGGGAATCTGTATATTAAAGAAGTGGCGGGTGATTCTGATGGAGAGCCAGGTTGGGAACCACTGGGATAGAAGACCACAGCTGAGCTGGGAGAGGGGAAGTGAAAGAGCAGAGCTGGGTAGAAGTCAAAGCTAAGTCACAGGAAGACTTGTTTAAGGAATTGGGAGAAGTGAGCCATGGTTTGGAAGTTTGGGAAGGGGGTATAAGACAGAAATAACTGGATTCAAACACCTGAAGGGCTGTAGAAGAGACTAGCAAAATTGTTCTCATAATTGCTGTTCCCAGCATTAGCTCCCAATTGCTAGGAAGAACCAGGGATCCTCGGAGGAATAGCTAATTCTAGATCCTGGGAAAGGGAAAGTCCGGGTAAGCCTGGACCCTACTGATAGGAAGGTAGGAAGTGCTCAACCAGTGGGGTCATGTCAAAAAGGCCTAGGAGGCAGTTTCAAGAGGCTCAGTTGACCAAATCTGGGACAATTTGAGTAGCAACAATTTTAAATGACAATAGATTCTAACACATTGGATTTTTAAAAATCCAAATAGAAGAAGAAATACTTAAGATTTTAATTATAAAGGGAAAAATGTATCTTTGTCAGTGAAGAGATCTGGTGATCACATTCTTAATCAAGTGGTCAACTTGTATACCTGTCACCGTCTGTCTCACTCTCAGGTGAGACACCCTGACATTCTGTGACTCCAGCTGATGCCTTAGCAATGCACATAGATATCATTTATGTCATAGGAACCCTGGCCAAAACAAGGTAATATGAAAAATACAAAAAGGCTAGAAAGATATTTCAGATTTTAAAAGACTATTTTTTTTTAAATCTGGAATTTAAAAATCCAGATTTAAAAAAAAATGCCTTGGGAATAATTAAGAAAATTTAAATACGAAATTTATTTTTGATTTTTTGGTTAATATTTCTTTGATTAGGTGTATATTGGAAAGCTGTTATGTGGGAGAATGTCCTTATTCTTAGGAGATGTAAGCAGATGTATTAGAGGCGACACAGGCTTATGTTTGCAGCATACTCTCAAATAATTAATGAACATTAAAAACAGCAAGATAACAGGAAATACAGGAAAATATTAATAATTGGTGAATAGATGAAATGTATATATGGGTGTTCACTATACTATCCCTTTAGCTTTTCTGTAGACTTGAAATTTCACAGCAAGAAGTAGTAGAGGAGGGAATCTGGAGAAGGGGATGGCAACCCACTCCAGGATTCTTGCCTTGAGAATCCCCATGGCCAGAGGGACCTGGCGGGCTACAGTCCATGGAGTCACATGACTGAGCGACTAAGCGCGCACGGTACAGTGGAGGGAATGGGTCTGTAGGTTCTGTGTGGCCCTGGGGGTAAAATATGCATCTGTGGGTGCACAGTTGAGAGGGTGCGTTTCTGCACAATGTGAGGAAGGATTTCCAGACGTAGCAGGTCAAGGATGGAATGGAATCTGTGGGCGACACTGTCAAGGAAAAGCTGGACAAGCTAGTGGAGGGGATAAAATAGAGAAGTTTCATGCATAGCTAAATCATGATTCTAGACGGCTCCAGCCAATAGGCAATAATCTTTGTTGAGAGACCCTAATCCAGGCTTAGGATACAGCAGAAAGCAAGGAAAGGTCTCCAGCTTTGTGGAGCACAGAGTGCCCATTGTTTGGGATTTACATTCCCAATCGCTCACGTCAGGATCCAAGTCTTCGCAGTTCTACTTCAGGTGGTGCTCATGGTACTCAGCCTTCAACCTCTAATTTATACTTTCAGGCCCTCCAGGACTGTGATACTGGTCTTGGTAACATGCCTGGTTCACAGTAAGCACTTAATAAACAAATTTTTGAATAAAGGTCAGATGTAGTTCGAAGAGGGACAGGGAATGCCAATATTTTTTCCCTGTTGACTGGAAAGAACCTGACTCTCAAAAGCTTGCACCTGACTGCTGTTGAGTGCTTGTTACTACAGCAGTGAGGAGTACACCTGTAAGAAGTGTTTTCCAGGAAAGGCCAGTGTCCTCTGTCTGAGTTGTCTGCCAAGACTGGCAGTGACCTGCTCTTCCCCTGCTGTCCTTAGCTGAGCAGGGCCACCCTACCAGTCCAGCAGTGCCTCAACCAGATTAATACCTGCTGCGTTAACAGGGCAGAGGGGAGAAAAAATAAACAAAAGTCACTTAATTTTGGTGTGCTTTTTGGTTCTCCTCAGGCCACTTGGCAGCAAGAACATGGGCTCAATGCCCAGCATGTATAAGAGAGATGCATTTCTTTGGTTTGTGTTTTTATAAGGCCAAATACTCCTATAGCTTTCACAGTGAGAGGCGAATAAATCTGGGACGGCTGCCTGTTCTTTCATTTCAGTGCTGAAATAAAAAGGAAAGTAAAACTTTTGTCAAGTGAAAGGAAAAGTTTTATTAGGTATAGGTCAACACTAAGACCCCAAGCTAAAAAAAGCATCACTTAAGCATTTCTGAGAGGCTTGCTGGGTGCTTTTTGATTGGTTTGTTTTGTAGAAGTCAGAAATATCTGAATTCTTGTCTTTTCCTTGTTAGTTTAAATATACCATTTCCCAAATTGATGTCCCATGGAACTTTCTTTGTAGGAGATTAATCAGTATGCAAGAAGTAAATAATTACTGCCTGAAAAAATTTGGAAATGGTGAGTTAAAACAAAATTAGACATATTTTTTTACTGAGGGTCTTTGATATACTGAAATGCATTATAAAACTCCAAGTGAGAAACTTACTATAGAGGATTTTTAAAATTTCTCTGAATTTATAACTTCCTTTCCCAGACACAGGTACTAATAACATCTAGAAAAATGTACTATGGTATGGCAGCTGGGAAACTAATTGAGAGGGAAGTAGGAGCTAAAGACAATAAAGTTAAGCCCTGTGGTAATCAGTGCCAGCAATGGAAAATTAGGAATTTTTTTTTTACCACCCCAGCAGGTCTGAATAATAGGACCCAGTGACTTATGGCAACTGAAAAATAAGCTACTTTGTCTTAAAGGTTTTACATACTGCAAGGAAATAATTTATAGCAGAAAAGATAAGGCAGCAGAACAGAGAACCCTTAACCTGTTTCTCAGAAATTATCATTTGAATCTTAGTCTTTTTTAAAGCTTTTGATACCTGTTTATAAAATTGATGGAATTTCAGGAAAATTCCCAAAAATTATTTAAAAATTAGACAAGAATAAACAGTGCTGCAGTGAACATTGGGGTATATGTGTTTCTTTCAATTCTGGTTTCCTTGGTGTGTGTGCCCAGCAGTGGGTGGTACATATACACAATGGAGTATTATTCAGCCATTAAAAGAATACATTTGAATCAGTTCTAATGAGATGGATGAAACTGGAGCCGATTATACAGAGTGAAGTAAGCCAGAAAGAAAAACACCAATACAGTATACTAACACATATATATGGAATTTAGAAAGATGGTAATGATAACCCTGTATGCAAGACAGCAAAAGAGACACAGATGTATAGAATGGACTTTTGGACTCTGAGGGAGAGGGAGAGGGTGGGATGATTTGGGAGAATGGCATTGAAACATGTATACTATCATGTAAGAAACGAATCGCCAGTCTATGTTCGATACAGGATACAGGATGCTTCGGGCTGGCACACGGGGATGACCCAGAGAGATGTTATGGGGAGGGAGGTGGGAGGGCGGTTTATGTTTGGGAATGCAAGTACACCTGTGGTGGATTCATGTCAATGTATGGCAAAACTAATACAGTATTGTAAAGCAAAATAAAGTAAAAATAAAAATTAAACAAAAAAAAAGAGAAAAAAAAAAAGAAACAAATCGCCAGTCTATGTTCTATACAGGATACAGGATGCTTCGGGCTGGCGCATGGGGGTGATCCAGAGAGATGATAGGGGGTGGGATGTGGGAGGGGGGGTTCAGGATTGGGAACTCATGTACACCTGTGGCGGATTCATGTCAATGTATAGTAAAACCAATACAGCATTGTAAAGTAAAATAAAGTAAAAATAAAAATAAAAAATAAATAAAAATTAGACAAAAATAAAATTTTCTAAAATTTATAAGGAAGAACAAGATAACCAACTTTGAAGATCAAAACTGGGAGATGGACTCTTGCAAGCAATTAAGACTGTTTTGTTAGTGGAGAAACAGGTCAAAGGAACAGAATGCAGAGCCCAGCAAAGATACACCTGGGCTTCCCAGGTGGCGTGAGTGGTATATAGAACCTGCCTGCTAATACAGGAGACATAAGAGATGTGGGTTCTATTCCTGGGTCAGGAAGGTTCCCTGATGGAGGAAATGGCTCCCCGACTCCAGTATTCTCACCAGGAGAATCTCATGGACAGAGGAACCTGGCCAGCTACAGCCCGTAGGGTCACAAAGAGTTGGATACAACTGAGCGTCTAGGCACAGCATACATGGTTCTCTCCGGTGCTGTGATGGAGCTGGCAATACAGGTCAGTGGGGAAAGTGTACATGTCAACAAGTGGTGCAAGAACAGTTGATTACCTGTATTAAAAAAAAAAATTCTAGATGGAATTTGCTTTATTTTATCATGTGAGGTAGAATCTAAATACATAAAAGTAAAACATTTTGAGGAAATACATGAGAATATCTTTATGATGCTGGAGTAAGGAATATGTTTTTAAACAAGTAGAAACCATGAAGGAAAAGATGGACAAATTTGACTATGTGGAACTTTAAAACTTAGGCACATGAAGACAGCAAAAGCGTGTGAAAAGACAAGTTGTTACCAACACACACAGGCAACAATGGTTAGTGTCCAATATAAATACACATCAGGAAGAAAAGACAAATAGCTCAGGAGAACAGGGGCAGGGAGCTCAGAAAAGATGAATCCTAAGAAGCTTTAGCTTGCTAGTACTAAGAAGATGTGTACCAATGTGATGATGAGATATCATTTCACTTCCATTGAGTTGGTGCAGAAATCTCAAAGATTGACAATTGCAAGTGTGTGAGAGAATAATTGATACAGCATATTTAGAGAGTAACTGAGCACTCTATGGTAAAGTTGGAAATGCCCAGACCATATAACCCAGCAGATATTAAGTACCCCAGAGAAATGCTTTTCACTTGTGCCAAAGGAGCTGTGTCCAGGAATGTTGGGAGTAGGACTCCTTGGACTGAGGGAACTGCAGCTATATGTGACAGCATATATAAATCTCAAAAACAGAATTGTGGATGATAAAAGTAAAGTGTAGGAAACCATATCCAGTCTCCTGGGGTAAACCATAATGAAAAAGAGTGTTTACAAAAGAATATATAATATATACGTGTAAAATTGAGTCACTTTTGCCGTATAACAGAGATTGGCACACCGTTGTATTGGGTTGGCCAAAAAGTTCATTTGGATTTTTCCATAACATCTTATGAAAAACCCAAATGAACTTTTTGGCCAACCCAATAAATCAGCTATACATCAATTAAAAAACAAAAAAAGCAAGTCGTAAAAGAAAGATAGCTCAGTATGATACCATATATATAAACCAGAGGTCAGCACATGGGCCAAATCTGGCCTGCCACCTATTTCTGTGAATAGTTTTATCAGACTTCAGCCACGCCCATCTGTACGCATACTGGCTGCAGCTGCTTTCACATCACTACAGCAGAGCTAACTAGTTACACCAGAAGTCACAGGGCCCTCTAAGCCTCTGACCCCTTATAGAAAAAGTTTGTCAACTCCAGATGCAAAAAACAGTTTGCTGACTCCCTTTGTCATAGGTGAAACACAAGCAGCATATTCATTATTGTATATTTTTATGGCTACATATATATATATATTTTACATGTATATGTGTGCCTTTAAAGTAAAAGTATGGTGTAGCAGTCTGGAGGAGAATGGATACATGTATATGTATGACAGAGTCCCTTTGCTGTTAACCTGAAACTATCACAACATTGTTAGTCAGCTGTACTCTAACACAAAATAAAAACTTAAAAAAGTAAATTAAAAGTATAAAAAAAGTACATGTGGAAGTGATAAATAGTGAATTTAGGACATTGCTTATCCAAGGAATGGATGAAAAAGGGGTACTCAGGGAGCATCAGGCGTATATTAAATGGCTCAGTTTTGGGCTTTGTTTATCTAAACTCTTTTTGAATCCTGAAAAATTTCATAATTAATTTTAAAAACCTTTAAGAGGACTTTCTTGAATTCTGTGGCACCAATAATGGTGTTTTTACAGGAAAGGAGCATAAAATTGAGTGAAATTTTCTTTGATTATTTCTGAAAGAGGAAAATAAAAAGGAAGTAATTGAGAATATTAAAAAAAGAAACATGATCACACACTGCTCCCATTTCTACTCATAGTCTACACCTGTAGTTCCCTCTACTCTGTTCAGTTCAGTTGCTTAGTCGTGTCCGACTCTTTGTGACCCCATGGACTGCACTATACCAGGCCTCCCTGTTCATCTACCAAACCCTGGAGTTTATTCAGACTCATGTCCATCGACTTGATGATGCAGTCCAACCATCTCATCCTCTGTCATCCCCTTCTAACCCTGCCTTCAATCTTTCCCAGCATCAGGGTCTTTTCAAATGAATCAGGTGGCCAAAGTATTGAGTTTCAGCTTTAGCATCAGTCCTTCCAGTGAATATTCGGGACTGATTTCGTTTAGGATTGACTGGTTGGATCTCCTTGCAGTCCAAGGACTCTCAAGAGTCTTCTCCAACACCACAGTTCAAAAGCATCAATTCTTCTTGCTTAGCTATGGAAAAACCACAGCCTTCACTAGACGGACTTTTGTTGACAAAGTGATGTCTCTGCTTTTTAATATGCTGTCTAGGTTGTTCATAACTTTCCTTCCAAGGAGTAAGCATCTTTTAATTTCATGGCTGTAGTCACCATCTGCAGTGATTTTGGAGCCCAAAGAAATAAAGTCTGTCACTGTTTCCCCATCTATTTGCCATGAAGTGATGGGGCCAGATTCCATGATCTTAGTCTTCTGAATGTTGAGCTTTAAGCCAACTTCTTCACTCTCCTCTTGCACTTTCATCAAGAGGCTCTTTAGTTCTTCTTTGATTTCTGTTATAAGGGTGGTGTTATCTACATGTCTGAGGTTATTGATATTTCTCCCAGCAATCTTGATTCCAACTTGTGCTTCATCCACCCCAGCATTTCTCATGGTGTACTCTGCATAGAAGTTAAATAAGCAGAGTGACAATATACACTCTTGACGTACTCCTTTCCCTATTTGGAACCAGTCTGTTGTTCCATGTTTGGTTCTAACTGTTGCTTCCTGACCTGCATACAGGTTTCTCAAGAGACAAGTCAGGTGGTCTCGTTTCCCATCTCTTTCAGAATTTTCCACAGTTTGTTGTGATCCATACAATCAAAGGCTTTGGCATAGTCAATAAAGCAGAAATAGATGTTTTTCTGGAACTCTCTCACTTTTTTGATAAGCCAGCGGATGTTGGCAATTTGATCTCTGGTTCCTCTGCCTTTTCTAAATCCAGCTTGAATATCTAGGAGTTCATGGTTCATGTACTATTGAAGCCTGGCTTGGAGAATTTTGAGCATTACTTTATTAGTGTGTGAGATGAGTGCAATTGTGCGGTAGTTTGAACAATCTTTGACATTGCTTTTCTTTGGGATTGAAATGAAAACTGACCTTTTCCACTGCTTTTCCTTTGGCCACTTCTGAGTTTTCCAAATTTGCTGGCATGTTGAGTGCAGCACTTTCACAGCATCATCTTTTAGGATTTGAAATAGCTCAATTAAAATTCCATCACCTCCACTAGCTTTGTTCGTAGTGATGCTTCCTAAGGCCCACTTGACTTTGCATTCCAGGATGTCTGGCTCTAGGTGAGTGATCATACCATCATGATTATCTGGGTCATGAAGATCTTTTTTGTATAGTTCTGTGTATTCTTGCCACCTCTTCTTAATATCTTCTGCTTCTATTAGGTCCATACCTAATCTGTCCTTTATTGTGCTCATGTTTGCATGAAATGTTCCCTTCGTATCTCTAATTTTCTTTAGGCGATCTCTAGTCTTTCCCATTCTATTGTTTTACTCTATTTCTTTGTACTAATAACTGAGGAAGGAAGGCATTCTTATCTTTCCTTTACCATCTACTAAAGGCACTATTTATCGCTCTGTGGGTTTTTACCTTATTTTGATTTTTTACCCAAGAGTTAAACAAGTAACACTTGAAAACACTTTTTAGTAGTACAGAAATATGTGGTGTCTGTCTTTGTTCTACAAGCAACTATTATTAAAGGAGTCTGCTACTGCTGCTGCTTCTGCTAAGTCGCTTCAGTCGTGTCCGACTCTGTGCAGCCCCGTAGATGGAAGCCCACCAGGCTCCCCCATCCCTGGGATTCTCCAGGCAAGAACACCGGAGTGGGTTGCCATTTCCCTCTCCAATGCATGAAAGTGAAAAGTGAAAGTGAAGTCCCTCAGTTGTGTCCGACTCTTAGCGACCCCATGGACTACAGCCTACCAGGCTCCTCCATCCATGGGATTTTCCAGGCAAGAGTACTGGAGTGGGGTGCCATTGCCTTCTCCATAAAGGAGTCTGGTTCAGTGTTTATCCTAGTCTACCTTCTATACATATATGTAGTATATACTGAAATATAATATTAGAATAAGTGAGGTTATATCTGTGTGTAGTGTAGATTGTATATGTTGTTGTTGTTTAGTCACCAAGTTGTGTCCAACTCTTTGCGACCCCATGCACTTCAAGCTTACAAGAAATCAACTTTGAATATTCATTGGAAGGACTGTTGTTAAAGCTCCAGTACTCTGCCCAACTGATGTGAAGAGCCGACTCACTGGAGAAGACCCTGATGCTGGGAAAGATTGAGGGCAAAAAGAGAAGGGGGCGGCAGAGGATGAGATGGTTAGATAGAATTACTGACTCAATGGGCATACATTTGAACAAATTCTGGGAGGTAGTGAAGGACAGGGAAGCCTGGCATTCTGCAGCCTGTGCGGTCAGAAAGAATAGGACATAAATTAGCAACTGAACAACAACCCTATTGTTGGTCTTATAAAGATGTTAGGATTTTATTTTGACACTTTACCATTATCACATTATGGTTTAAATAGATTAGCTAAAAGCAAAAGATTTAACTTGTTTTTGCTTTTCTCCTTTTTAAATATGTCTATTAAAATGTCATGCTCCACTGGGCTTAGTTTAACTACTATAATTCTGTCGCATTTCCCTACCCATATGTTTTGATTCTTGTACCTCTATAAACTATAGCTTGTGTGTAATTACTTTTTGGCATTATGTTTTCTAAGCTATAAGAGAAGTATTATTTTTTGCTGTAGCATCTGTAATGTTGTAAACAAGGTGAAAAATTAAAGTGTATACAAGTTTTGTAGGGAAAAATCTTTTTGCAATCAGAGATATGAAAGGATTATTAACATTTTATGTCATTCTACAGAGAATATGTATTTTTTACTATGGCTTTAAGAAATGTGACTTTAGCATTTTCCCCTAGTGTGATGGGAATGAAAATGAAGCATTGATATGGTCTGTCAGTTGGGTAATTGAAAAGGTTTATCAGCTGGCCTACCACTGCCATACTGCTTAGTATGGGGGCTTCTCTGAAGTTGTTTCAAATTAAACTATCAGCAGGCAGTTAACTGGAACAGCAGCTGGTCCTGTATTTGCTGCTTTTCCTCAAGACTGACATGTGTGGCCACCCACTTCTCAGCATCCAAGGAGCTCATGGATATCCTGGCCCTTCAATTTTTTCATCCTAATTCTTTTCTGTCTTTCCCTTGGATTATATTTTATATCAGTTCTTTGCTTTCCTGCAATATAATTTTTTTTTTTTTTCATTTCAGACTTAGGACTTGAGATTTAAGTTCCCGACCTGTCCTAAAATTTTTTTTTAAATTTATTTATTTATTTTTAATTTTTACTTTACAATTCTGTATTGGTTTTGGCATAGATTGACATGAATCCACCACAGGTGTACATGCGTTCCCAAACATGATTTAGAAGTAGTTATCTACACAGTCTTATAAAATCTGTATTAAATAGCCTTTAGTTGAGTGAACTTTGTATCCATCTTTGTGGATTTCAGTTTGCCCTTAGATTATGATTTCACCCCAATTGATAAATGTCCTTGTACAACTGGACTTTAACTTTTTATTTACATGCATTCCCTTACTGGCAAAGAATGTATCACATTCTTCAAATGTATTGCATAAGACTGTAAACCATAAAAGTACACTAATTCCTGGAAGAATCTTAGTGTGGACAGAATTGCTAAATCGTCACTTAGAAGCCCAATCACCTGCTGTGTCATTAACGGAACCCTACTGTTGATCCAGATTCGGTCATTTCATATATAAAACCCTTCCTTTTTGTCTCTTTTTAAAATTGAAGTGTAGTTAATTTACACTATTGTATTAATATCTGATATACAGCAAAGTGATTCAGATACACACACACACACACACAATCTTTTCAGATTATTTTCCATTATAGGTTAATTACAAGGTATTGAATATAGTTCCCTGTGCTGTACAGCGATACTTGGTGCTTCTCTATTTTATGTATCGTAGCTTGTATCTCCCATACTTCTAGTTATCTCTCCTCTTCTCCCTTTCCCCTTTGGTAGCCATAAGTTTGTTTTCAATGCTTGTGAGTCTGTTCTGTATATAAATTCATTTATATTATTTTCTAGATTCCACATACATGTAATATTTGTCTTTCTCTACCTGGCTCACTTCACTTAATATGATATTCTCAAGATCCATCCATGTTGCTTCACATGCAATATTTCATTCTTTTTATAGCTGAGGAATCATCTATTGATGGGCAGTTGGGTTTCTTCCATATCTTCCCCGCTGTAAATAGAGCTGCAGTGAATAGTGAGGTGTGTGTATCTTTTCAAGATATCAATTCCTCCAGATACTGGCCCAGGAGTGGGATTGCTGGATCATATAGTAGCTCTATTTTTAGTTTTTTAAGGAAACTCCATATTGTCTTGAAACTGGAAATCAGACCTGGTCCAAAAAATATAATTTCAGGGTTGGGCATCTCCTTTTTGATGAGGGACTCCTCTGGACACTGTCAGAACATTCAGTTCTGCCCCATGACAAGATTTTGTCACTTCCCATCACATTCCGGTTGTAGAGCGGCTCTCAGAAGATGCAGAGTGAGCCTGCCCATGCTTGCACAACAATTCTAAATGCAGCAAAAATAAGGCAGGAGTGCCAAAGAAGGACTTTGTGTGTGACTCTCTCTTCTTTTGGAAAGGAGGTCTGAGAGTCAGTGCCCTTTGGTAATTAAAAGAAAAGAATAGAAGGAAAATATCGATTGTCTGAATGCTTCTGAGTAAGACTGTGTCTAAACTACAAACATCCCATCAATTGTAGACCCGTTTCCTAGCGATAAAGTTGCCCCGCGGATACCGCCTTGTGCAGGCAGTCCAGGGATGTGCCAGGGAATGACAAGCAGGCTTAAATGCTTATCACCGTCTCTTGCCCAGTGCTTTCTCTTTGGTTACAGATTCCAAAGAGAGACTCTCAGTAGAAAAAAATCCCTATCAGCTGAACTCACTCTTTGGAATTTTCTTCTTGAAAATTATTTAAATTTGGGGTTGGCTGGGGCGTATGTACTAGCTATACTGATGACTAAACTGAAAGGGCCCAGCTGTAGCAGGAGATTTAAAGAGAGAAGCTAGGATGGTATGGTCTCAGAAGAAGAGAGCTCGTGTAGGAGGCTAGTTTGTTTTGAGAGCTGCATGAGGCTCAGCTGTACTTCCTGTTTATGGGAATTCCTAAGATACCCTTGTATGCTCAGAATTAAAATCCCATTTATTAAATTTCACATTTAAAGGGTTTCAACCTCGCAAGGTAATAAAATAACATCTAAGGAATCTCAACAATATTGTAATTTAAAAATGAAAATTACTTACTTACATTGGCTTTAGGACTATCCTAAACTATATCCTTGACTCTAGGATTTATTTCCACCTGGGTTAGGTAGGGTATCATGAGTAATGCTGAAAGAACAGTACAGAATAGTACTTGAAAGTATTTACATACAAACCAGATCCTTGCCATACAAATATATTGTGTGAAGAGGAAAATGTATTGCTTGTCTTATGAACACTGACAGCAGATCTATGCCTTGGTGAGTAATAGAAGACTTTTTTTGCCTTCTTCTATCAACAAAAGGCAAAAAAAAAAAAAAAAACAACAACAACCAGCCCCCAAATACCTCTCTCTGATGTGGGATCTCCTAAAACACAAATACAGCCAGACCCATGAATTTTCAAACATTTATTTGCAGATACTCCTCGACATGTGATATATTATGAATAAATCCCAAAAGTGATAAAAGTCTTAAATCATCTAATACTCTTCAAGATATTTTCCCCCTTCCTGTGATTTAAATCTTCCAGTCATGAAGAGTCCGTGAAAAAAAGACAAGTTTTCAGAGTTCTTTGGTAATTAATTCACAATTTCTACTTATTTAAATTTTTTTAAAGTTTTGTTTTGTTTTTGGTGACTTCCTCTCAAAATTTGGCTATAGGTGAGGGAGTGATATTCAGCGGCTAAGAACTCAGGTCTAAGAACCAGACCATCAATATTTAAATCCTGTCTTCATCATTTACAAGCTGTGAGAACTTAAACGTAAACTCTTTCCTCATCTGTAAAATTGGGGTCACAATAGTATTGATACATTCCCCTAAGGTAAGGCTAGATGTGGGGATAAGTGAGTTAAAAGGTATAAGGCATTAGAGCAGTGCTCAATAAGGTCACCTAGGCTAGCTATTATTGCCATTGGAATGGACTAGTTATCAACTCTAATGTCCTTCACTCCAGTTAGATTAAGCAATCAATTCTTACCAAGTGGAATTGGAGTTTAAGTTTCATATTTAAAAATTTTTATAGTGGAGGGTAGAATAAAGACCATCCAATCAAATGCTGTTATATGACAGATGGGAAAATTGGCATTAAATGATGCAGTTATGCTCAGGGCAGTGGCATGGCTGTACCTGGACCTCAACCTCTGAACTCTGCTCAGCGTCCACTCTCTGTGTCTGACAACTTTCAGAAGCGTCCTTAGTCCTGAGCCCTACATGCCCTGTGTCTCCGGGATTCACTTACAGCCTTAATGCTATCAGATGCTTTTTAAGTACAAGGGTGAGTCACCTCTCCCCTCTCCACCCTTCTGTTTGGCCCTTATTTGCATAGAGACACGATCTTGGTGTAAATGACTTGATCTTGGTGTAAGTAACATACCACCCTTTATTGTTTTATAATAGTGATTGTTGAGAATATAGCCTTCAGATGCCCATAGATTTGTTTTGCTTAAGCCTGAAGCAAAACCACACTTGCATTTAGGGTAGGCCTCATGTTAAGGAAGTATCATGACCAAAAAAAAATCTCCATGAAACATCAATGAATGCAAATTTGATATCAAATGAATGTACTGGGGTTTCTTTTTTAAAAAAAATAATTTTTGGCACTTTACCCTACAGTTGAGCAATTCCACATTTAGGTATCTACCCAAGAAAAATGAAAAGATACCCAACCAAACTTTTGTACATCGATGTTTGTTGTTTAGTCACCGAGTTATATCCACCTCTTTTGCCACCCCATGGGCTATAGCCTGCCAGGCTCCTCTGTCCATGGGATTTCCCAGGCAAGAATAGTGGAGTGGGTTTTCATTTCCTTCTCCAGGGTGAGGTTTCTATGATGCCATGTTTGAAAGTGGGATTCACGTACATTCACCAAATAGTTATTGTGTATGATAAGCATTTACAGAGGATTGAGGTCGTTTATGCTAAATCTGGGGAATTGGAACCCTAAAAGACAATCTGTAGGAATTTTAGCTCTCTCTAATGTCCCTTTACCTCTGTTAAGGTGGGCAGTCTTTCTGTCCTCCCTTTGCTGGTCCTTCTCTTCTCTGTAAAGCAGCACTCCAGATGCTCTTTCTAGTGACACTAGTCAGCGTGGTCAGCCCCACAGCTGGGCCCGCTTGACCTCACTCCTCATTCTGGACAGGACCCCACCATGAGAAACAAATATTTGGGTTTTGACAACATCACACTAATTCTTGTAGGGCATCTTTTCTAGTGCCGCCTACAGTCTCTTACAAATAAAACAGGAAAAGCAGAGTGTGCATAATCAGAGTGTTTAAAAACACAAGGCTTCCTGGTGGTGCCGTGGTTAAGAATCTACCCTGCAATGTGAGAGACACAGGTCTATCCCTGGCCCAGGAAGATTCCACAGGCCATGGGACAGCTAAGCCCATGAGCCACAACTACTGAGCCTGCTCACCCTAGATGTGGTGCTCTGCAGCAAGAGAAGCCACCACAGTGAGAAGCCCGAGCATCACAACTAGAGAGCAGCCCCCATTCACCGCAACTAGAGAAAGCGTATGCACACCAATGTAACCCGGTGCAGCAAAAAAAAAAAAAAAGCGCTTGCATAATGGTGATAACCATAGCATATTAATGTAAGATGTGAATAACGAGGGGAACAGATGTGGGGTGTGTGAAAACTACTAATCTTCACAGCTTTTCTATTAAAAAAAAACTTAAATTTTTTTTAATTTATTTAAAAAAAAATCTTACCCCCCAAAATACATATAAAACTACTGTGACAAAATAAGTTACAGCAATTCAATATTAGCTTCAGTTCAGTTCAGTTGCTCAGTTGTGTCCAACTCTTTGTGACCCCTTGAATCACAGCACGCCAGGCCTCCCTGTCCACCACCAACTCTGGGAGTTCACTCAAACTCACATCCATCGAGACGGTGATGCCTTCCAGCCATCTCATCCTCTGTCGTCCCCTTCTCCTCCTGCCCCCAATCCCTCCCAGCATCAGTCTTTTCCAATGAGTCAACTCTTCGCATGAGGTGGCCAAAGTACTGGAGTTTCAGCTTCAGCATCATTCCTTTCAATATTAGCATAGTAAGCAGCTTTTATTCTGTTTTACTAGATAATCTACGATAAGATGATCAAGCCTGAATTACTTGAATAAGAGAAAGATCACTATTCTTATACAGAGTCCTAGTTTGAAAAGAAACATTTCTAAGGAAATGTTAGAGTTAAAGGGGGAATAAGAGATTTAACAATCTCTGTGTTAAAATTTTAAAAAGGGGCTTAAAGTTCCTATTTGAAACATTTGATATCACAGAACCAACTAAAGACTGGGTCCTAATTACTTGGGCATACTTCTGTCTGGAGCACGGACTACCCTGTAATATAGTACATAATTATGCAAGTCTGGCTCACCACCTGAAGGCAGCTGTTCATCTTTGCGTCTCCAGGTTTGGTAACAGGACAGATGATCAGTGTTTTCTGATTTGAGAGGAGATACTTGCAAATGAACTAAAATAACTAGAAATCTCAGGATCTGAAGAAATATATGCCCTTTTGAGGATACTTGCAGAAGTAAATAACCCACGTTTGAAAGAAAATAACCTTTCCGATTTGTGCTTGTGTGTTGATTGTCTATATGCATTGCTGTTTTCTCGGGCTGCTAAAACCATCCAGTAGCCCTGCTGCCCCACCACCAAGGCTAGTCCCACATCAGCTGGCTCTGGTTAAAGTGCTGGTGGCGATGCTGAGGGAACCTTTGCTCTACTGTGGGTTCCTGTCACAGGAACCCCATCCTGTCTTTCTCAGGGCCTTGCTGTCAGGGCTGTGGCCTGTGGGAATGAGGTGGGATTAGGAGAAGAGCTTGGAAGTGTCTTAGATCCAAACCTCACCATTTGTAGTTACGTTTGTTTCCTCTTTTGTCTCCATTTGCTTCTTCTTTTCTTGAAATTCCAGGAAAAATCTTAAAATGTCATCTGATGGGGTTCAACTCAGACTGAAACAGTTGTACATCTGTCCCAGGAAAACCGTGGTCCCAGGTTTAACAGTGTCTGGAAGCAAAGTGTGTGGCATTATCATACCAGCTTCAGGTGTTTGGACGCTTTCCTCTCTTCACTGCTCTATCAATAAAACAGAAATGATATTTGCTACCTAAATAAGGAGGCCATACAGGGAGTGGGAATTACTAAATAATGTATCTTCTTTTTTGAAAGTAAGAGTTTTAAGGAAAAAACAATTCTATCTACCCATCCATCTGCCTGTCTGTCCACCCACCTGCCTATCCATCCATCTGTCCATCCGCACATTCATTTCAGTTGATTTCTGTTGTTAGGAATTCTTGTAACAGAAAGAGCCATGGCCCAGGGAACAATTGCCGTATCTCATCGGTGTTCTTAAGGTGACATAGGCGTTGGTGGCAGTTGAGCAGGATGGTCTTGGGTGCCACTAGAAATCTGAGTTAGGATGGACTTCTCTGCCAAGCCTGTTCTGGAAACACCAGCCCTGAGCTACCTGGGAATTTGAGGAGTATCTCTGACTTTGGCTGCTGCAAGGAGGTAAACTTTACTGTTCATATCTGCACGGTCTTGCCACTTGGAATCCAGTTTATGATTTTTTTAAGTTTGATTATACTTCACCCTTTTATTCATTTGAATTGATAGTCATGACTTATTTTACACTTGTGATGTTATTTTTCTAAAGACTCCAGATATCCTTAGGTTTTCCCTCACCCCCTAATATGTATTAAAATTGCCTGATTAAATTTTTTTAAAAGATCTTGCCTGTTTACTTATATATCTTCTCCACTTAACTATAAGCTCTTTGAGTGCCAGGGCACATCATTTTTACTCTTGTCCTTGCTGCTGCTGCTGCTGCTGCTAAGTCGCTTCAGTCGTGTCTGACTCTGTGCGACCTCATAGACAGTAGCCCACCAGGCTCCCCTGTCCCTGGGATTCTCCAGGCAAGAACACTGGACTGAGTTGCCATTTCCTATACTCTTGACCCTAGTACCTAGGAGAACCTCTGGAATGTAGAATACACTAAGGGAATAAGAGTTACATTCTTGATTTTTATTTTTATTTTTTAAAATATTTTTTTATTTGGCTGCATTGGTCTTAGTTGCAGCACTCAGGATCTTTTTCCCTTGTGACCCATAGATTCTCTACTTGTAGTGCATGGGCTCAATGGTTGTAGCTTGTGAACTTAGTTGCTCTGTGGCCTGTGGGATCTTAGTTGCCCGCTCAGGGATCAAACGTGCATCCCCGACATTCCTAGGTGGATTCTTAACCACTGGACCACCAAGGAAGTCCCACATTAATGATTTTTAAATTCTAAATGTTTGTGTTCATTTAATTTGATTGAAAGTATATGAAAGGGAAAGTTGCTCAGTCGTGTCCAACTCTTTGTGACCCATGAATATACAGTCCATGGAATTCTCCAGGCCAGAATACTGGAGTGAGTAGACAAACCCTTTTCCAGGGGTTCTTCCCAACCCAGGGATGGATCCCAGGTCTCCTGCATTGTGGCTGGATCTTTACCAGCTGAGCCACCAGGGAAGCCCAAGAATACTGGAGAGGGTAGCCTATCCCTTCTTCAGGGGATCTTCCCAACCGAGGAATTGAACTGGGTCTCCTGCATTGCAGGCGGATTCTTTACGAGGTGAGCTACTAGGGAAGCCCATATAATAATTTGACTATTAACTACTTTTTTTGGTAAATTATTTATTTTAATTGGAGGCTAATTACTTTACAATATTGTGGTGGATTTTGCTATACATCGACATGAATCAGTGACGGCTGTACATGTGTCCCCCGTCCTGAATGCCCCTCCCGCCTTCCTCCCCATCCCATCCCGTCCCTCAGGGTTGTCCCAGTGCCCCAGCCCTGAGTGCCCTGCCTCATGCATTGAACCTGGACTGACGATCTATTTCACATATGATAATATACATTTTAAATGCTATTCTCTTCAATGCTATTGCCTTCTCCCACAGAGTCCAAAAGTCTGTTCTTTACATCTGTGTCTCTTTTACTGTGTCGCATATAGGGTCTTCATTACCATCTTTCTAAATTCCATATGTATGCATTAGTATACTGTATTGGTGTTTTTCTTTCTGGCTTACTTCACTCTGTATAATAGGCTCCAGTTTCATCCACCTCATTAGAACTGATTCAGATGCATTCTTTTTAATGGCTGAGTAATATTCCATTGTGTATATGTACCACAGCTTTCTTGTCCATTCATCTGCCAATGGACATCTAGGTTGCTTCCATGTCCTAGCTATGAACAGCTATGAACGGTGCTGCGATGAACATTGGGGTACACGTGTCTCTTTCAATTCTGGTTTCCTCGGTATGTATGCCCAACAGTGGGATTGCTGGGTCATATGGCAGTTCTATTTCCAGTTTTTTAAGAAATCTCCCCACTGTTCTCCATAGTGGCTGTACTAGTTTGCATTCCCACCAACAGTGTAAGAGGGTTCCCTTTTCTCTGCACCCTCTCCAACATTTATTGTTTGTAGATTTTTTGATAGCAGCCATTCTGACTGGGGTGAGATGGTACCTTATTGTGGTTTTGATTTGCAGTTCTCTGATAATGAGTGATGTTGAGCATCTTTTCATGTGTTTGTTAGCCATCTGTATGTCTTCTTTGGAGAAATGTTTTTATTCTTTGGCCCATTTTTTAATTGAGTTGTTTATTTTTCTGGAATTGAGCTGTATGAGCTGCTTGTATATTTTTGAGATTAATTTTTTGTCAGTTGCTTCATTTGCTATTATTTTCTCCCATTCCAAAAGTTATCTTTTCACTTTGCTTATAGTATCCTTCGTTGTGCGAAAGCTTTTAAGTTTAATTAGGTCCCATTTGTTCATTTTTGCTTTTATTTGCATTACTCTGGGAGGTGGGTCATAGAGGATCCTGCTATGATTTATGTCACAGAGTGTTTTGCCCATGTTTTCCTCTAGGAGTTTTATGGTTTCTGGTCTTACATTTAGATCTTTGATCCATTTTGAGTTTATTTTTGTGTATGGTGTTAGGAAGTGTTCTAGTTTCATTCTTTTACAAGTGGTTGACCAGTTTTCCCAGCACCACTTGTTAAAGAGATTGTCTTTTCTTCATTGTATATTCTTGCCTCCTTTGTCAAAGATAAGGTGTCCATAGATGCATGGATTTATCCCTGGACTTTCTATTTTGTTCCATTGATCTATATTTCTGTCTTTGTGCCAGTGACATACTGTCTTGATGACTGTAGCTTTGTACTATAGTCTGAAGTCAGGCAGGTTTGATTCCTCCAGTTCCATTCTTCTTTCTCAAGATTGGTTTGGCTATTCAAGGTTTTTTGTAGTTCCATAGAAATTGTGAAATTATTTGTTCTAGTTCTCTGAAAACTACCATTGGTAGCCTGATAGGGATTGCATTGAATCTATGGATATCTTTGGGTAGTATACTCATTTTCACTATATTGATTCTTCTGATCTATGAACATGGTATATTTCTCCATCTATTAGTGTCCCCTTTGATTTCTTTCATCAGTGTTTTATAGTTTTCTATATATAGGTCTTTTGTTTCTTTAGGTAGATTTATTCTTA
The DNA here is from genome assembly GCF_014754425.2 of Oryx dammah. Taxonomy (NCBI): domain Eukaryota; kingdom Metazoa; phylum Chordata; class Mammalia; order Artiodactyla; family Bovidae; genus Oryx; species Oryx dammah. The sequence goes on from NW_024070196.1 coordinate 6,657,649, forward strand.
AGTATTTTATTCTTTTCATAGCAATGGTGAATGGAATTGTTTCCTTAATTTCTCTTTCTGTTTTCTCATTGTTAGTGTATAGGAATGCAAAGGATTTCTGTGTGTTTATTAACTACTCTTTAAAAAGTTTTACACTAGATCCATAGACGTTTATAAAATACATAGGCTGTTTTCTTTTTGAAACCTGTTTTGAAGTTGTATGCATGCTGCTGTTCATACTAGGATTCTGGGGGACTTTCATCCAAGTAATGGCATTTAGATTTGACCTTAGCCTGCTGTTTCCGTAGAGTGATTGATTAATTTTTATTAATAAAAAGTCATGAATTTGGGATTTCCCTGGAGGTCCAGTGGTTAAGTCCAGTGCAGGGGATGTGGGTTTGATCCCTGGTCAGGTAGCTAAGATCTCACATGCCTTGTGGCCAAAACATAAAACAGACACAATATTGTAACAAATTCAATAAAGACTGTAAAAAAATGATTCACATTTAAAAAGTCTTTAAAAAAAAGCCATAAATTTGATATGAACCAATCACTTTTTTGGTTTTTGCCATAACGAATCTTTCTTAAAAAATAATTTACAAATTGCAGAAGTAATAGTGTTCATTATTTAAAACTTGGAAAATATAGAAATATAGGTAGATAAAATCATATGCAGTGATGTGCTTTTACATGTTTAATAACCAGCTAAGTATAATTCCAATGAATATTGGTTGATATCTTTGTTTATATTAATGAGTAAGATGAAAGTGAAATAACCAAAACTTAGGTCAGATTTTGTCAATGACTTGAGCAACTTGTTTGCTGATTCAGATAATAGTTTTCAAATCCTGGAAGAATATTTCCTCAAATTTTTGTGATATTCCTAACGTAACAGCTGCAAACTTGTTTTTATGTTGAATCTGCATTATTAACATTTTCTCAGTCACTTTCTATGTCTAGACAATCAGTAAAACAATAAAGTGAACCCTGGTTTGCCAGTTTTTTGTTGGCCATCGTGACCTCAGTGATGATGAATTGGGAAAAATTGCACAGTAGTACATCATTATACAGTATTTCCACCATTCAGAAATCATAGGAATAAATCATCTCAAGAGCATAGATAATGATAAAATGTAGTAAAATAATTAAGAAATGGTAAGTTTTGAGTATTTATTAGGCTGACCAAAAAGTTCATCCAGGTTAACTTTTTGATCAACCCAGGATTACCTTTTTTATGTGGTTTGTTTAATTGTAAGTTTATGTAATTTAAATGTTTATATAATTTTAAATAGTAGCTATGTTTTAAAAACTGGTCTGCAAAATTTCTGAAGATTTAATTGTCTATTTTTAGGAGCTAGTATAAGCTGGTTCCAGCATACCACTGGGTAGATTCATTCTCATTTTTCTTGTATAAATATAAAATCTATAATTATATAAATTATATATGTATATATATATACACAATGTGTACATATATATGTATATATATAGTATTTTAGGTAAGATTTAAAAAATAAGATTGGGATCCCATTGACTATTCAGTTTGGGGATCCATTTATCTACCTTATAGAAGTAAATTTTGTATTGGTCATGGCTGTTGCTTTGCCTCAGACTGCACTTTTGGCCATTTCACTGGTGTAGCTGGTGAGGCTCAGTGAGAATGGCTGAATGCAGTGCCTCTCCTCTCCAGTGTGGGTGGGAAGAGGAAAGGATAGTGTGAAAGCGGCAGCATAAATCTCCAGTGGAGCAGGTCGTTAGATCCAAGCATGGTGCCCCTGTGTGTTGCCTCAGGCTTCAGGCAGAGTCCTTCCCTTGAGAACTCTGGAGTTCTGCTCATCCACGGTACCGCTGGACCTATTCTCTCCTGTGTTTTCTTCTGCATTCTCTTGCTTCCCTTCTTTCTGTTTTTTTCTAATGCTTATAGATAGATTTACTCTGTGAATCTTTTTAAATGTCCTGTAAAGACAGAACTGCTATTAATACTTGAGGGCAGTTGTGCTCGGAGTCTACAGCCTTCATATGTGTGTGCTCAGTTGTGTCCCACTCTGTGCGACCCCATGGACTGTAGCCCACCAGGCTCCTCTGTCCGTGGGATTCTCCAGCAAGAATACTGGAGTGGGTTGCCATTTCCTACTGGGGGATCTTGCCGACCCAGGAATCGAACCCGCATCTCCTGTGTCTCCTGCATTGACAGGTGGATTCTTTACCACTGAGCCACCTGGGAAGCCCAAAATTTACTATACTTATTAGGTAATTTCATACAACTCCTGGTAGTCATCATTATAAATGCCTTTAAAGTCCTTTGGCTGCCAAATATGTTCTTGGTTTCCAATGAAAAAGATTTCCAGTGGATTTGAAAAACAAGATATGTAATAGCTGGTAAGTGCATTGCTTGCACTCCTTACATAATGGAAAAATTGTTGAATATTTGCAGTAAAAGTTTTCCTCCCTACAAGCTGTTGAAGGTCTGTTCTAATTCCCAGAGGAAAACAAATCCGAAAGTTGTTAGAATGAGCTCAGCTGTCTCTGTTCTCTTTTACATTCTTAGTCAAAGTTGTAAGCTTTAACAGAAACTCTAAGAACTGCCAGCTTTTAAAGTACTTGATTAAATGATTTTTACTGTATTTGTTTTTATTAGCAAAATAAAAGCCTTTTTAGGCTTTTAATATTTGAAATTACATTGATTGGGTTTTTCTGGTTTGTATGTTTATTGCTTTGTTATTATTTCCTCCACCATTGGTTAAGCCTATTTTATCCTGACTTAGACATCACTGAGATTTGCTAAAAAGATAGAAATGTAGTGCTGAAGGAAACTCTAATGGAAGAATTTAGCCAACCTAAAACCTTTGATCAAAAGATGATGAAGCTAAGTAACGGGTGGCTGCAACATTTACTTTTAACAGCGATTTTTAAAAAGTTAATGGCCTTGAAAAAATCTTGTAGTGTCTTCTAACAAATAATTTACACCTTTTTATGAACAACATTTAAACCTAGCTTTTAAAAAATATCTGCCTCACTGTTTCAAATAAAAAATGGAGCTAACGTTTTAGAAGTAATACCTTTGTTTTTTTGTTTTTTTTTTTGGCCATGCTGGCTCTTTGTTGTGGTACGTGGGCCCTCTGTGCCCCAGCCCCTCTAGTTGCAGTGCGTGGACATCTCTTATTGAGGCATACTGGCTTAATTGCCCCATGGCATGTGGGATCTTAGTTTCCCCACCAGGAATCAAACCCGAGTCCCCTGCATGGGAAGATGGATTCTGGACCACCAGGGGAGTCCCTACCTTTGTAAGTTTTTAAAGACAGGGTTTCAAACTGACTTATTTTATCTTGTTGGAAGCATCAATTAATATTTTGATCAATTCAGTTCAGTTCAGTCACTCAGTCATGTCTGTTTGCGACCCAATGAATCTCAGCACGCCAGGCCTCCCTGTCCATCACCAACTCCCGGAGTTTACCCAAACTCATGTCCATTGAGTCGGTGATGCCATCCAACCATCTCATTCTCTGCTGTCCCCTTTTTCTCCTGCCCCCAATCCCTCCCAGCATCAGGGTCTTTTCCAGGGTCAGCTTTTCGCATGAGGTGGCCAAAGTAATTTATTAGAGTTTCAGCTTCAGCATCAGTCCTTCCAATGTACACCCAAGACTTATCTCCTTTAGGATGGACTGGTTGGAACTCCTTGCAGTCCAAGGGACTCTCAGGAGTCTTCTCCAACACCACAGTTCAAAAGCATCAATTCTTCCGTGCTCAGCTTTCTTCACAGTCCAACTCTCACATCCATACATGACCACAGGAAAAACCATAGCCTTGACTAGATGGACCTTTGTTGGCAAAGTAACGTCTCTGCTTTTGAATATGCTGTCTAGGTTGGTCATAGCTTTCCTTCCAAGGAGTAAGCATCTTTTAATTTCATGGCTGCAGTCACTATCTGCAGTGATTTTGGAGCCCCCCAAAATAAAGTCTGACACTGTTTCCACTGTTTCCCCATCTGTTTCCCATGAAGTGATGGGACCAGATGCCATGATCTTCGTTTTCTGAATGTTGAGCTTTAAGCCAACTTTTTCACTCTCCTCTTTCACTTTCATCAAGAGGCTTTTTAGTTATTTGCTTTCTGCCATAAGAGTGGTATCATCTGCATATCTGAGGTTATTGATATTTCTCCCGGCAATCTTGATTCCAGCTTGTGCTTCTTCCAGCCCAGCATTTCTCATGATGTACTCTGCATATAAGTTAATAAGCACGGTGACAATATATAGCCTTGACGTACTCCTTTTCCTATTTGGAACCAGTCTGTTGTTCCATGTCCAGTTCTAACTGTTGCTTCTTCACCTGCATATAGGTTTCTCAAGAGGCAGATCAGGTGGTCTGGTATTCCCATCTCTTTCAGAATTTTCCACAGTTTATTGTGATCCACACAGTCAAAGGCTTTGGCAGAAGTAGATAAAGCAGAAGTAGATGTTTCTCTGGAACTCTTTTGTTTTTTCCATGATTCAGTGGATGTTGGCAATTTGATCTCTGGTTCCTCTGCCTTTTCTAAAACCAGCTTGAACATCTGGAAGTTCACAGTTCACATATTGCTAAAGCCTGGCTTCGAGAATTTTGAGCATTACTTTACTAGCGTGTGAGATGAGTGCAGTTTTGATCAGTTACAGATGCTTAAAATATGTGTTTGTTTTTGCAATGAAAAATAGCAAACTATCATCCCTTGTGGCGGTTTTTCCTTCATACCGTAAAGAATGGAGAAATGCAAACTCAGGTTTCTCACCTTTTTTCTTTCCCTGCTGCCTTCTACTAAACCCACTGATTTTTCATATGCTTTTATTGATAGTAGTAAGGTTTTATTTTTTACAGAAGAATATCACCCTGGTTAATTGAGATCAGTTTGGTTTCATTTGAAAGCCACCACAAGCTGAGACTGATGCAAATCTTCTCAGATACTCATATGCCTACACACATCCCTTTGGCACACATCTTGTTGCTGGCCCAGAACAGATATTAGCTGCTTCTGAACGTTTTGAATTTGGGTGCTGATTTTTATTGCTGCGTCATCAGGAGACACTAAGCATCCATGCTATGCTGTTATCTTTTCTAGGTTTCAATCCTGAATTATTCAAAGTGAGTCAGGAATGTCAAGGTGAAAGCCAAAAATATGGTCTATACTAATTGTACCCCCACTGAAAATGAGTCCCCTCACTTTTACTGAGATAGATTTATCAGGTTGTGGATAGGGTCTAAATCCTCTTTTCCTCCTCCCATCGTACCTGCCATGTCCTCCTACATCCTTTATATGACCTAAAATTCAAATAATCTATTAATCAGATACTCTCACTTACTTATCTACATCTTTATTCCTTTGAATAGAGTCAATCTCAGGTTGTTTTTTAAATGCTAGATTTGTCCATGCACTAAGGAAGGAAAAATGTAACTGAAAGCTATAGCCAGAAATATTAGAAAAGAGCTTATTTCCTTACTGACACGTCATATAATGTTACCAGGTATGCCTCTGAGTTTACAGAGGCAGTGGAGGGGGTGGCATCATTCTACATCATTCTCTTTCTGCATCCCACCCTCTTCCATCTTTTTGCATAATAGGACCAAGAGAAAAGAAAAATAGATTATATTGCCTGATGAGAACCATCATAAAAAAAACAAACTTATACCAAAACGCAGATTTTTCTAGGTAGGTGATAAAATAATCAGTTATGAGAAACTTTTCCTCCTCCTCTTTTCTCCATGTACATTTTTGTCATCCCTGAGTAGCAGGTTGTCACTTTGTGTTTGCTTCTTATTAAGTAGGCCTTAGGACTCTGTATATGGTCTGTGATGTAGGACATATCTGCCTTTAATTTTCCCTCCTGTAATGTGACCAAGTGACTCTGGGTTTCCACCATACTTCCTCTGTCCTAATTTCTCTTGCCAGGTGGAGACCCCTGCCAGTCTTGTGTCTGTCCTAGGAGTTTATCCCAGGTTTTCCGTGAACATCCACTGGGGAAGTATCCAAAAGGAAATGGCACCCTTTTCTAGTAGAAGCTCTGCTGCGTAGAGTTTTTTAAACCAGGATGATAGATTTTAAGGAAGAGTGTGAATTTTCTTTTTCTCTTTTTTCTTGTTTACAAAGAACTTTTCTTTAAAGTCTTTAGAAGTCCTTGTTAAATAGGGCAGAATTGCATGAGTCACACAGGCAGGCAAGGAAAAAAGAGAATTGAAGGATGAATTCAGAAAGCTAAACATGGACTAGTAAGTTTTCCAGGAAGACAAACAGTAGAGGAAACTTGTCAAAGAGAAAACACAGCACACTTTCCCAGGGATGAAGGGCATGTCTCTAGGCTGGCTGTGTCCCGGGCACCCTGGGTATGGCTAGGGGGATGGGGGGGGATGCAGAGAGGCTTCAAAGATACAGGGAACCCGGGGACCTCCAAGGGAAAAGAGCAGAGGTCACAATGGGCTTCTTTGTGGTGCCAGTGGAGCCAGAAGACACTGGGATTCTGGAGAAAATTCTGGAGGAGGCATGGGCAGGGGACTGTCATTTTGTATTATAATAAGTTTCTAAGACTATCTGGTTTCTAAAGTAATATGTGTTACTTCAAGAAAATAAAAATAAGCTTGAAGAACAACAACAAGAACTGTATTAGTCACTAGTATTTAGGAGACTTGTTCTTTACTTATGATCTGAAATATTTTATGGCATGGAATCTGAACATGCCAAAAGTACTTTAAAAGTTGTCTTCATTTATTTTTAATTGTCAATAATTTTTTTAATTTAAGGTTTATAGGTAATATTTTTCCAATATGTACATTGCCTGGGGAGGAATTTATAGACTAGTAGAGGAAATAATGCTACTGGAGATCAGTGGAGAAATAACTCCAGAAAGAATGAAGGGATGAAGCCAAAGCAAAAACAATACCCAGCTGTGGATGTGACTGGTGATAGAAGCAAGGTCCGATGCTGTAAAGAGCAATACTGCATAGGAACCTGGAATGTCAGGTCCATGAATCAAGGCAAATTGGAAGTGGTCAAACAAGAGATGACAAGAGTGAACGTCGACATTCGAGGGATCAGTGAACTAAAATGGACTGGAATGGGTGAATTTAACTCAGATGACCATTATATCTACTACTGCGGGCAGGAATCCCTCAGAAGAAATGGAGTAGCCATCATGGTCAACAAAAGAGTCCGAAATGCAGTACTTGGATGCAGTCTCAAAAACGACAGAATGATCTCTGTTCGTTTCAAAGGCAAACCATTCAATATCACAATGATCCAAGTCTATGCCCCAACCAGTAACACTGAAAAAGCTGAAGCTGAACGGTTCTATGAAGATCTACAAGACCTTTTAGAACTAACACCCAAAAAAGATGTCCTTTTCATTATAGGGGACTGGAATGCAAAAGTAGGAAGTCAAGAAACACCTGGAGTAACAGGGAAATTTGGCCTTGGAATGCGGAATGAAGCAGGGCAAAGACTAATAGAGTTTTGCCAAGAAAATGCACTGGTCATAGCAAACACCCCCTTCCAATAACACAAGAGAAGACTCTACACATGGACATCACCAGATGGTCAACACCGAAATCAGATTGATTATATTCTTTGCAGCCAAAGATGGAGAAGCTCTATACAGTCAACAAAAACAAGACCAGGAGCTGACTGTGGCTCAGATCGTGAACTCCTTATTACCAAATTCAGACTGAAATTGAAGAAAGTAGAGAAAACCGCTAGACCATTCAGGTATGACCTAAATCAAATCCCTTATGATTATACAGTGGAAGTGAGAAATAGATTTAAGGGCCTAGATCTGATAGATAGAGTGCCTGATGAACTATGGAATGAGGTTCGTGACATTGTACAGGAGACAGGGATCAAGACCATCCCCATGGAAAAGAAATGCAAAAAAGCAAAATGGCTGTCTGGGAGGCCTTACATATAGCAGTGAAAAGAAGAGAGGTGAAAAGCAATGGAGAAAAGGAAAGATATAAGCATCTGAATGCAGAGTTCCAGAGAATAGCAAGAAGAGATAAGAAAGCCTTCTTCAGCGATCAGTGCAAAGAAATAGAGGAAAAGAACAGAATGGGAAAGACTGGAGATCTCTTCAAGAAAATTAGAGATACCAAGGGAACATTTCATGCAAAGATGGGCTTGATAAAGGACAGAAATGGTATGGACCCAACAGAAGCAGAAGATTAAGAAGAGGTGGCAAGAATACACAGAAGAACTGTACAAAAAAGATCTTCACGACCCAGATAATCACGATGGTGTGATCACTCATCTAGAGCCAGACATCCTGGAATGTGAAGTCAAGTGGGCCTTGGGAAGCATCACTACCAACAAAGCCAGTGGAGGTGATGGAATTCCAGTTGAGCTGTTTCAAATCCTGAAAGATGATGCTGTGAAAGTGCTGCACTCAATATGCCAGCAAATTTGGAAAACTCAGCAGTGGCCACAGGACTGGAAAATGTCAGTTTTCATTCCAATTCCAGAGAAAGGCAATGCCAAAGAATGCTCAAACTCCTGCACAATTGCTCTCGTCTCACATGCTAGTAAAGTAATGCTTAAAATTCTCCAAGCCAGGCTTCAGCAATACGTAAACCGTGAACTCCCTAATGTTCAAGCTCGTTTTAGAAAAGGCGGAGGAACCAGAGATCAAACTGCCAACATCTGCTGGATCATGGAAAAAGCAAGAGAGTTCCAGAAAAACATCGATTTCTGCTTTATTGACTATGCCAAAGCCTTTGTGTGGATCACAATAAAGTGTGGAAAATTCTGAAAAAGATGGGAATATCAGATGACCTGACCTGCCTCTTGAGAAACCTGTATGCAGGTCAAGAAGCAACAGTTAGAACTGGACATGGAACAACAGACTGGTTCCAAATAGGAAAAGGAGTACATCAAGGCTGTATATTGTCACCCTGTTTATTTAACTTATATGCAGAGTACATCATGAGAAATGCTGGACTGGAAGAAACACAAACTGGAATCAAGATTGCAGGGAGAAATATCAATAACCTCAGATATGCAGATGATACCACCCTTATGGCAGAAAGTGAAGAGGAACTAAAAAGCCTCTTGAGGAGAGTGAAAGTGGAGAGTGAAAAAGTTGGCTTAAAGCTCAACATTCAGAAAACAAAGATCATGGCATCCGGTCCCATCACTTCATGGGAAACAGATGGGGAAACAGTGGAAACAGTGTCAGACTTTATTTTGGGGGGGCTCCAAAATCACTGCAGCCATGAAATTAAAAGATGCTTACTTCTTGGAAGAAAAGTTATGACCAACCTAGATAGCATATTCAAAAGCAGAGACATTACTTTGCCGACTAAGGTCCCTCTAGTCAAGGCTATGGTTTTTCCAGTGGTCATGTATGGATGTGAGAGTTGGACTGTGAAGAAGGCTGAGCGCCGAAGAATTGATGCTTTTGAACTGTGGTGTTGGAGAAGACTCTTGAGAGTCCCTTGGACTGCAAGGAGATCCAACCAGTCCATTTTGAAGGAGATCAGCCCTGGGATTTCTTTGGTAATGATGCTAAAGCTCCAGTACTTTGGCCACCTCATGCGAAGAGTTGACTCACTGGAAAAGACTCGAATGCTGGGAGGGATTGGGGGCAGGAGGAGAAGGGGACGAGAGAGGATGAGATGGCTGGATGACATCACTGACTTGATGGACGTGAGTCTGAGTGAACTCTGGGAGTTGGTGATGGACAGGGAGGCCTGGCGTGCTGTGATTCATGGGGTCGCGGAGAGTCAGACATGACTGAGCGACTGAACTGAAAGGAAATAATGCAACAGAGTACCTCTGATAAAGGTAGGCAGTGTGTGAAAGACTTTATTTTAAGAAAATCAGAAGTACATATTGTGTTCTTCAGTCCACAGGCTTTTGACTACACCATGAGCATCTTACAACCAGGGACCATGTCCTAGTCATAGATCTTATTTTTTGATATCTAGCATAATACCTGGGATAAAAGAAGCATTAAAGTTCTCGGTTGAAAATTAAAATTGTTCTCTTTGTAACTGAGTACATACCTGTCTTTTGGTCAGAAATACAGACATCATCAGCTAATAGGACAAAAGTTTGCAAAATCAGTCTCTGGATGTTTGCGGTGCTTCAAGCTGAAAGTGCCACATGTTCAATGTTTTATTATTCCTTACTCTGTCCTGGCATATCATGGACACTTTTTTAGAATGTTGTGATCTTTTCATGCTTTTTTTGTTGTTCAGTTGCTACATTGTGCAGACACTTTGAGACTCCATGGACTGCAGCACATCAGGCTCCTCTGTCTTCCACTGTCTCCCGGAGTTTTCTCAAATTCATGTCCATTGAGTCGGTGATGCTATCTAACCGCCTCATCCTCTGCTGCCCTATTCTTTTGCCTTCAATCTTTCCCAGCATCAGGGCCTTTTCCAAAGAGCTGGCTCTTCACATCAGGAGGCCAAAGTATTGGAGCTTCAGTTTCAGCAGCAGGTCTTCCAATGCATATTCAGGGTTGATTTCCTTTGGGATTGACTGGTTTGATCTATGTCCAAGAGACTCTCAAGAGTCTTCTCCAACAACACAGATCAAAAGCATCAATTCTTTGGCACTCAGCCTTCTTTATGATCCAACTCTCACATCTATACATGACTACTGAAAAACCATAGCTTTGACTACACAGACTTTTTTCAGCAAAATGATATCTCTGCTTTTTAATATGCTAAGTTTGACATAGCTTTTCTTCAAAGAGCAAGCATCTTTTAATTTCATGGTTGCAGTCACTGAACACAGTGATTTTGGAATCCAATAAAATAAAATCTGTCACTGCTTCCACTTTTTCCCCTTCTATTTGCCATGAAATGATGGGACTGAATGCCATGATCTTAATTTTTTAAATGTTGAGTTTTAAGCCAGCTTTTCCACTCTCCTGTGTCACCCTCATCAAGAGGCTCTTAAGTTCCTCTTCACTTTCTGCCATTAGAGTGGTATCATCTACATATGTGAGGCTGTTGATATTTCCCCCAGCAATCTTGAGTCCAGTGTGTGATTCATCCAGCCTGGCATTTCACATGATGTACCCTGCATAGGGGTTAAATAAGCAGGTTGACAATATGCAGCCTTGTTGCACTCCTTTCTCAGTTTTGAACTGTCAGTTGTTCCACGTCTGGTTCTAGCTGTTGCTTCTTGACCCACATAGTTTCTCAAGAGACTGGTATGGTGGTCTGGTACTCCCAAGACCAACTCTTTCAGAATTTTCCACAGTTTGTTGTGATCCACACAGCCAAGGGCTTTAGCATCGTCAGTGAAGCAGAAGTAGATGTTTTTCTGGAATTTCATACTTTTACCAACAAATAACTTCTAATCATAAAAATTAATCCTCCTGTATTGCTATATAAACAGCAAAGAGATGAGTAAATTTTAGCCCTTTTTGTCTTTCTAGGTTTTCTACATGAAAGTCTCTCAGTTGTGTCCGACTCTGTGACCCCATGGACTATATAGAATGGGATCATGACATTCCATACATTCTATACATGGACAGGCCAGAATACTGGAGTGGGTAGCCTTTCCCTTCTCCAGGGGATCTTCCCAACTCAGGGATCAAATCCAGGTCTCCGACATTGCAAGTGGATTCTTTACCACCTGAGCCACCAGGGAAACCCGAGAACACTGGAGTGGGTACCCTGTCCCTTCTCCAGAGGGCCTTCCCAACCAGGAATTGAACCAGGGTCTCCTGCACTGCAGGCAGATTCTTCACCCACTGAGCCACCAGGGAAGCCCACATCTTCTCTGTAGGCTTGTTCTAGAGATCACTTTAGGTTGACTATAGAAGAAACGTATGAACCAGAAAAGATTTATTCTGTTACTATTTCCTTGATTCATTCAATAGATGTTTATTGAACACAGTTATACATCAGACCCAAAGTTTTCAACCTTTTTGTGTTAACATCTTAAGATCGTGCCGAAGATCCTGTTCTTACATGTTGCAGTGAATGCCGCCTTTCTTAGGTGCTGACTTGACATTATGCCTGTTCCTCTTCTTGGGGCAAGTTGTACATGCTCTGCATCAAGTAAGATAACTCGCGATTGCATCTGATTAACATCACTGTGCACTACTGTGCATGGGTCATGGTTTGAAGTTTAGCAGCACACCAGTGATGTGCTGCTTATTGGTTGGGAATTACCAGAGGCTTAACTTATAAAGAGACAGATTCTAAAGATAGCATATGGTGAAAACCTGTGAATAGGCAGAATTACCACTAAAATTCCATTTATTGACACTTAAAGTTTCCAAATTAGGTGCCCTGATGGATACCATCTCTTAATAAGAGAGTTTTCCATCTACTGTTAGGAGAGAGTTCTGTTCTTCACTGAACACCAGATGCTTATCAAGGTGACATTTTGTATGAAAAATTCCTATTTTTAAGCATCAGACCCAGACACTTTTGGCAAGATGTGCATACAACAAGATGTAACAAACAAGCAGAACAAAGCCAGCAGTGAAATTATTTCTGGGGATTTGCTTATTAGTAGATTGTAGGTGGGATCACCTGTGCTATTCACGCTATTGTGTTTCTCCCTGTGAGTAGGATTGAATTCTCAGTAGTTCAGTGAGCCTGTGACTCCCACAAAGCTGCACTGTAAAACCAAGTGGAAGATCATCGTGTCTCTCCTTGAGAAGTTTACAGTGTAATTAGGAAATCAAGACATGCATGTGTGGAAAAAAAAGAAAAAGCATTGGAAAGGATGGGGCAACATATTCTAATTTTAAATGTACTTTAGTTATTAACAGTAGAGTTAAAAGCCTCTTCTAGGATCTTTGAACACTTTCGTGAGATTTTTTTTTAATAGAGCTGAAGAAATATGAAACTGCAGAGCCACTGATCACCATGCCCATCTGGTGAAAAACATCATGGGAAGGATGACCTAAAGGAGCAGGGATCTGTGTTCTCTGTGGGGAAAGTACAGTGCTCAAGAAAGCCTGTAGATCTGCTTTGTTCTCTCGGCTTTATTATTGCTTCAGCTTCAAAAGAGATTAGGTACATGTGAAGCGTGCATTGTAAAGCTCAGAATGGTTGTAAGTTGTGAATAATAATTGCAACTGAAATGTGAATGGTCAATTATTTGAATTTATTAGGTAGGGTTGTGATAACTACTGGGCAGCTCAACTGGTGTTGGCAGGGCATCTCCAAAAAATTTTAGCTTGGTATAATTATGGACTCCAGAAACTTGTGTACTGGGAAATCGAGTAGAAAAATAGAACCTATTTTTTTCTTTTTTGGCTGTGTGGGCTCTTCATTGCAGTGCTCAGACTTCTGTAATTATAGCATATGTGCTTACTTGCCCTGCAGCATGTGGGATCTTAGTTCCCACCCCAGGGACCATATACGCTGCACTGGAAGGTGGATTCTTACCTGCCAAACCATTAGGGAAGTCCCAGATGTGCCAAGCACTTGGCTGTATATTTTATGTAGGTTTTTTTTTTTTTTAATGGTCATTCAGTTTTAGAAACAAGCCAAAAGATGGGCATTGGTATCCATATATTACAGATAAGAAATAATTCCAGTAAGTGAGTACATAGGCTGAACTCTACCCACTCCAGTATTCTTGCCTGGAAAATTTCATGGACAGAAGAGCCTGGCGGGCTACAGTCCATGGGGTTGCAGAGTCAGACACAACTGAGCAACTAAGCATGCACACAGATAGGAAAGTAGGCTTCTGCTGCTGTTGCTGCTGCTGCTGCTAAGTCGCTTCAGTTGTGTCTGACTCTGTGCGACCCCATAGATGGCAGCCCAGCAGGCTCCCCCATCCCTGGAATTCTCCAGGCAAGAACACTGGAGTGGGTTGCCATTTCCTTCTCCAGTGCATGAAAGTGAAAAGTGAAAGTGAAGTCACTCAGTCATGTCCGACTCTTCGAGACCTCATGGACTGCAGCCCACCAGCCTCCTCCATCCGTGGGATTTTCCAGGCTAGAGTACTGGAGTGGGGTGCCATTGGCTTCTCTGAAGCAGGCTGGCTCCAAATTCTTTCCTTTTCCCACTACAGTCATGATGCCCTGGGAGGTATATCATGCATCCTATTTGCTTTCTCTGTACCTGTTTGTTGTTCATGCTCACAGCTACATTGTCAATAGAACTCATTTTACAAATTTTATAGTAGGTGAAGTATATCAGTGAAACTCATTCAAATATGTACTGACTTTTTTTGTCATGAAACCAAGAATATAAATAAAGGTTGTACAAATGATTTTCTTTTCTTTAAAAAGACTCAGTAGAAAAATAACTTGATATAACAATGTTATGTTATAGATCTCAGTGATTATAGTTGAGCTGTCAATGTTATGAAAAAGCTAATGAACTCAGAACTCATATAACTTTTTGTAAGGCTTTCACAGTATTATTAATAATAGAAGTATTTTATAGTTTTGTTATAGCTTTTAACTTTAGTAAAAACCATTCTAATTAGATCTCAATAATTTTTCTTTACTAATCTTTATTTTCTAAGCCTGAAGAAGGAACTCATTCCCCTTGCCATGCCCAAACTTTATGGAAGCTAATTAGAGTTTTAGAGCTAAAACATAATTTGTTTTCATTAGTTTCAGGTAACTACACTTTTTTTTTCCATTCCCCACGGTTTATCAGATTTGGCCCTACATATTGTGATCATAATATTAACTTAGACACTTTTAAAATGGCATCATAGCTTTATATTTGTCTTAGTGGTAAATGTTATTTACTAACTCATACTTTATTTGCCCATTACATGATATTGTTTTAATCTAGCGGGTAATGTAGGGTGATAAAAAATTTGAATGATATACACAAAAGATGAAAGCACAGGTATTTTTGTTATTCTATAACACTATTACTTTCTGTTTTAAGAGAAAAATACAGGTTGGCCCAATGCTCTGCTTATAAAAGTATATATAATGATTTTTTTCCTGCAATACAGCAAGTGAAGGTTTGCTGTAGTCCTGAAATGAATATCGTAAAAAAAAAAAAAAGCAGTGCACATAAACACCTGACTTGGTTTATAAACACCTGACTTAAAAAGGTTATGCTCGTAGAATGACTGACTTCTTATGTTCCTTCCTAGTAAGACTAATTTTTTCACCTGACATGGTGACAGCGCCACTTTTCAAAGCCTGTTCTTGGTGCTAGAAATTTCTCTTCTTTCTTCTCTCCTAATGAGCTGCCTTTGTCCTGTCCCCTCAGACCGAGCCTCCACTCCCATCCCCATTTGATCCCACTGCTGCCACCATCAGCTTGACAACTGGAAATGGCAAAGCCAACTTCTTTCCCAACCATATAAATATCGTTACTCTATTTTGTTGTCATTGGCTTACTAGTTCAACTGAGGGTAATTTTTCTCTTTTTAAAAGCATAACATAATATTTAGTATGAATTTAGGATACCAACAGGTGTGAAGAGCATGCATTTGAACCATTGCAGTGAACACGTTTTCTTGGGTGGCCCTACACCCAAGGCTCATACGTGGCTCATAGCTTCATTGAGTTACGCAAGCCCCTTCACCAGGGCAAGACAGTTATCTGTGAAGGGGAGGCCTGGCATGCTGCAGTCCATGGGGTCACAAAGAGTCAGACACGACTGGGTGGCTGAACAACAACAGAGACATTTGGGGTTGTCACAAGTGTTGGGGGTAGGGGACCATATGTTTTTAGCTTCTCGCGAGTATAGGTCAGGAATGCTGCTAATCCTTCTGTTACACACAGGATAGCCCCCACGCCTGCCCCTTTAACAAATGTCGATGGTACCAAAGTTGAGAAAACTTTCATGAGTTCTGTTCAAGCATCAGCTCTGTGTCTTCCTCATAGCTCCCAGGGCTAAATTTAGACACCCCTCCTCTGAGCTCCCATAATACCTTGCATAACATTTTTTTGGTCACATTCTGTTTATATCTTTCATTTGTTGATCTTGCCAAAAAGATTGCATATTTCTTGAGGGAAGAGATTATGTATTATCAACATTAGTATCCCCAGTTTGTGGCAGAATGCCAGGTACATAGCTAGAGCTTCATAAGTTAATAAACATAGTTTTGAATAAGGCATCCTAGACTACTCCAGTGTCTTTCTGGCCCTTTCAGAAATCTAGTCTTGCTCATTTTTATCTTCTTTTTCCTTAATCTACTCATTACTTACCTTTTAAAATATTAACATGTCAATCTTATCATCCATAAAAATGTAGATCTTTCCACAATTCAAGACATATAATACCAGCATTCCAGGATTTATTCATGAACTCATAAAAAGTCATAACATCATGGCTGGTGCATACAAAGTAGCTATGGTCAACAATGTTTATTCTAGGGAGATGGCCCAAACTCCTCCTTGTTTTTTGAAACAATTTGCTGCATATCCCTGACCATGTATTCTTAGTGTTTAACCTGCCTGGTCATGCCGGCGTCAACAGTTCCCTCTAGCATGTTCCCACATCCTTCAGCGTGGCATCTGCATTCCCAGTCCTTCTGCTCTCTCACTGTGGCTTCTTCATATGCTGTGCTTAGATCACGCGCAGCTGTCTCTTCACTCCTGCTTTCCTTCTCATGTTCTTCAGGCTCAGTCAAGACACATGTCATATGTTGCATGCCACGATCGAGTGATGTATGCCTTCTCTGCACTCGTGGCACTTTGTGCCCACCCCTGTATACTATGAATAGCAAAGCACCTCTGATATTTGTCTTTCTCACCAAGGTCAGAGTCTGCGCTGTCAAGGCATGTCTGGTGCCTGATACATGTTATACATGTAATAAATATTGAATGTACGAGCGAATGGATGGGACAGAATACCTCTTTCAACCTGCAAAAATCACACCAATCTGGTTAAACCTTTCTACTGGGAGGTGGAGATGAATCCATCCAAATGCTGAGAGCCTTCAGAGAAGATGTTACCATGAGATAAAGTTCATATTCAGTGGCAGCTTTATCAAGTTGACTGGAGGGCTGTGCCTCTGGATCACATTAACTCAACTCCTTGCTAAGCTGATGTCTTTATTGACTGGTACTTTAATAATATGCCCATGGCATGTATTGAGGATTTTTATAAATAATGCATTTTTAGAGATATTTTCAGTTCCCTCTGAAGACAGAGAAGCTCCAAAACCCCATGTGGTGGTGATGATGATGGCACCTGCGGGCATCATTCTCATTTGTTTACCAAACAAACCAAATCCAGCAGCTCCTGGATTTGTGGAAACGGTTTTTTTCCTTAGCAAAGTGAGGAGGAGGGAGAGGGATGGATTTAAACCTAGGAACAAACTGTTACTTTGAAGGTTGTGTAAATATTTTTTAGAATCTGTTTTACTGTTATATTAATAAATAAAATGTGACCCAAAATAAGGAGAGGTTGGGTTTTCTTATGTGAATGAGATTAAGAATGACCATTTGTTGTTGTTGACAACATTACAACATCATACTTAGCAACTTTTATTTTGTTCTTTCCCGTATCTACAGAATCTGTATGAAATCTGGGGGGCAGGCTTTATACATAATGAGTGATTTGCCTACATATTGAACTTTGTGGAATGTTCAGAAACGTTTACCCACCCACCCAAGCCTGAATTAGAGATATTTGGACTGTAATCAGACTGCAGGGAGTTCACGTCTGCCTCTGTCACTTTCCCTCATATTGGGGCTTCCCTGCTAGCTCAGTTGGTAAAGAATCCGCCTGTAATGCAGGAGAGCCCGGTTTGATTCCTGGGCTGGAAATGTCCACTGGAGAAGGGAAAGGCTACCCACTCCAGTATTCTGGCCTGGAGAATTCCATGGACTGGATAGTCCATGGGGTTGCAAAGAGTTGGACACGACTGAGTGACTTTCACTTTCTGTCACTTTCCAGCTGTGTGACTGAAGCCCTAACCTCTAAGCCTGTTCCCCCCTCATTTTCAAAATTACGGTTGGCACACATGATAATAGGCTATTCTCATCATTATATTCATCACTGGAATCTCATTTCATTATGCTGAGAAACTCATTTTTAAAATGGAGTTTTCTTTCTTAAAAGCACCTTCTTAACCACTCAGCAAGGTTCTGTGCAAAAGCAGCAGGAGACAGCGATCCTACAGCACAGGCCAAGAGGGGCTTTTGGGGGGAAAGTGGATGAAAAGATGGAAGGGGACCCCCAGAGTCCTGGAGGAAGAGAAATCCAAAGCAGCAGTCAGGCCTGAGATAGTTCTCTCAGACCCAAACTTTTGGTTCTCCTCCTCAGGATACAGGCTTCCCTGGTGGATCAGAGATTAAAGCGTCTGCCTCCAATGCCGGAGACCCGGGTTTGATCCCTGGGTTGGGAAGATCCCCTGGAGAAGGAAACGGCAATCCACTCCAGTATTCTTGCCTGGAGAATCCCATGGACGGAGAAGCCTAGTAGGTTACAGTCCACGGGGTCGCGAAGAGTCGGACATGACTGAGCGACTTCACCTCACCTCACCTCACCTCAGGATCCAAAAGCCATTTCCCCAACCCTTCATTTTCCTCTGGAAGATCCATGATTCTCATACTCTGGACTGGGTTATCCGCTGCACTGAGAGCAAGGACTCCTGGTAATAGGGCAGCAGTGCTTGAAAAGCAGAAGGCAAAAGATCTGGGTCAGTTCTGCCAGGGGCCAGGACAGGCTTATAAGATTAAAATGGAGTGAAGATGCACTTCTGCAGTCCTGTGTTTTGTCATGGAGGAGTCGGTCTGGTCTCAGAATCTGTCTGAACAGCAGAAATCAGAGGAGAGCAAAGTAAGCCTCGAGGAAAACAATCTCTTAAAAACATCAAGTGTTAGGCCTACTCTCTATAGGCTATCAGACCGCAAAGTGAAAACTTGTCAAGGTTTATATGTGTGGTCAGATGTTTCGTGATGCCCCCAAAGATTATGAACAAATGAATCATGCTCACAGCAACTTGTATTTAATGAACACACACTTCATTCCAGGCATTGTATCAAATGCTTTCATACAGCAGTCCCCAACCTTTCTGGCACCAGTAATCAGTTTTGTGGAAGACAGTTTTTCCACGGACCCGGGGCAGGTGAGGGTGGGGTGGGGTGGTTTGGGGGTTATTCTAGCATATTACATTTATTGCGCACCTTATATCTGTTATTATTCCTTCAGCTCCACCTCAGATCACAGACACTAGATCCTGGAGGTTGGCGTCTACTGCTTTAATGGTTTCTCCCTCTTACGCTTCACAGCAACCTAGTGAGGGAGCTGAGTTACCTGTGCTTTTATACGTGAGGAAACAAGGTTCCTTGGAGAAGCTAAGGAGTTGAAACCGCACAAAGTTGCACCAGCTGGCAAGCGGAGGTGCTGGAAGTGACTATGGGCAGTTGGATCCACAGCAGGCTCTGCTGCCCCCTTCTTTAATCAGAGGTCAGGTGACTATACCTGCCGCTCCGTAGTGGCCCTCCTAGCTGGGTGTTCCGCGCTGGGACGGGAGCCTGAACTGTGCCGAGCAGGATTCCCATAGGTCTTCTTTTAAGGCTATGGAGTGGTACCCTCACCTGTAGCCTGGGCTCTGCAGAAAGGTGGAGATGAGGGGGCATCTACAAAACCACGAGGTTTCCAACCACAGCTACGTTTGAGGCTCAGAAATTGTGTTGTGTGCACCGCACAGCCTGGAGGCTGCTCCAGCATCTCCCAAACCTGATTCCCATAGACCTGCATTTGACCAACCACTAAAGCAGAACTTTAAACCAGAAATAAGATGTTGGTTGGTTTCTGGATCTAGCCTAAACATGATGCTGCAAGTCTTGAGAATTGTAGAACCTGAGCTCATCTCAGTCAGAATTTGATTTTGTAACAAGGTTTCCAGCGCCCCTGCCCTCCACCCCAACAGCAGCTTGTGGGATCCTAATCCACCAACAAGGGATTGACCCCTCACCCTTGCTAGTAAAAGCGCAGTCTGAAGGACTGGACCACCAGGGAATTCCTGACACACATTTTAATTTAAATGTAAACATACAGAAAAATACACGAAGTATACAGCTCCATGAATTATCACTCCCACTCAGCACTCTAGAGGCTGCCCTAACAAACTGGGTGACTTACGACAGAAATGTGTTGTCTCACAGTTCCAGAGTCTAGAAGACTGAAATCCGGCCTGTCAAGAGGGGTCGTTCTTCCCCTGAGAGCCACAGGGGAGTCCTCCCTTGCCTCTTCCTAGCTTCTGGGGGTCTGCGGTGTCTTCGCATTCCTCAGCTGGCAGCGGCTTCCCAACTCCCCGTGTCACGCAGCACTTTCCCTGTCTGGGCCTCTGTCTTCACATGGACTGCCTGTAAGGACACTAGTAACATTGGAATCAGGGGCCCACCCCACTCTATGATGACCTCATCTTGACTAGTAATGACATCTGTACCGACCTTATTTCCAAATAAGGTCACTCTAGGTACTAGGGATTAGGAATTCAACATATTTTTTGGTTGGAGTGGGGAGGAACAGTTTAACCCTAACACCCTCTACCATGTTCCACCCCAGTCAATATGCCTTTCTCCTTTACATAGATAACAAAGTGTCATCAGTTCAGTTCAGTCTCTCAGTCATGTCTGACTCTTTGCAACCCCGTGAATTGCAGCACACCAGGCCTCCCTATCTATCCATCACCATCTCCCGGAGTTCACTCAAACTCACGTCCATCGAGTCAGTGATGCCATCCAGCCATCTCATCCTCTGTCGTCCCCTTTTCCTCCTGCCCCCAATCCCTCCCAGCATCAGAGTCTTTTCCAATGAGTCAACTCTTCGCATGAGGTGATCAAAGTACTGGAGTTTCAGCTTTAGCATCTGACATCCTATAAAATCAGTGGTATTAAATAAGGAGATTACTACATGTAGACATTTGATTATATCCATTATACCCTGCCTGGACACATGTTTCTAAGTACTGATTCTGATCCTTTTCATTGCTAATATCTAAGTCAACATGATGTTAACATGTAGTCTCTCCAGTTTTGCACCAAGAAGTTTCTTCTCAAAACTTCAGTCAACCTACTTGTATTTTAGTGCCGTTATTAATATCACTTCTACATTACCATATATCAATCTTTATTCAAGTAGTTTTTTACAGAAAGCCTTCAAGAACCTTTATTTAACAAATAAATGTTGCTGAAAATACTATATTTTTAATTATGGTCCTACCATCATGATATTGGAGACCTCCTGGAGTGTTTTTTTTTTTTTTCTTCCTTCTCTGGTATAACAGTATATGCTTAAAAGTATTCCTCCCATAAACTGAACTGATATATCATTGTATCTTCTTGAAGTTTTATCTTATCTATCTAGCAAGGGGATTTATATAGATTACTACAGGCATAAACTTTTAAAAGAGCACAAACTGGAAAATAAGTATAAATTTTTTAAAAAGCATTAAAAAAACAAATGAGGAATTTTTAAACAAGTATTTTTTCCTGAATCGTATGATTAAAATTTCATGGTTGTATATTTTTTCTAAATGATTCCAAAGACAATCCAGCTGGTTTGAATAAAGACAAGAAACAAATGAACAAGCAACCGTACAAACTAGTGTTAATAGTATTACCCTTTGCAGCCAGATGGTTTCGACCAGTAAGATGAGGCTCGCAAGGTTTCTGTGACTCAGCCAAGATCACATAGTCAGGGGCAGCCAGGACCAACCAGCTACTGAACAAAACCCAGAGCAAGCAGAAGTGATGTTTGTAATTCTAATCTTAGGAAGAAATGCTGTTGGTCTTTAGGTCAATAAAAAAGTAAAGGTGAAAGTGTCAGTCGCTTAGTTGTGTCTGACTGTGACCCAGTGAACTGTAGCCCCCCAGGCTCCTCTGTCCCTGGAATTCTCCAGGCAAGAATACTGGAGTGGGTAGCCATTTACTTCTCCAGGAGATCTTCTCGACCCTGGGATCAAACCCAGCTCTTCTACATTGTAGGCAGATTCTTTGCCATCTGAGCCACGGCAAATTGACTATAAAAATGATCTATTTTGATGTGATGTAGAAGACAGGAATTCTAATGTCAAAACACAAAAGAGATATAGCAGGTCAAAATTCTTTTGGGCACCATGTAATTACTACCTGACTTTATGTCCAGAATTTTACTGGAAGATTCTCTGTGCAGAAGTATGAAAACCATTTTAAGGCTTCCATGGTAGCACAGTGGAGAAGAATCCACCTGCCAGTGCAGGAACACAGGTTTGATCCCTGGTCCAGGAAGATTCCATATCCCGCAGAGCAACTTAACCCATGTGCCACAAGTACTGAGCCCATATGCTGCGGCTGCTGAAGCACGCCTAGAGCCTGTGCTCCGCAGAGGCTCGAGAAACCTGTGCACCACCACGAAGAGTGGCCTCCACTTGCTGCAACTAGAAAAAGCCTGCACAGAGCATCAAAGACCCAACGAAACCAAAAATGAAAATAAATATTAAAAAAAAATTTTTTTTTAAGTTTTAAGGCAAAATTTTACTTCTGCTAGCCTCCTCAGTTCTCATAAAGCATCTTAAATAGCAGAGGCAATTTTTTTGGGGGGGTCATATTGCAAGGCACGCAGGATCTTAGTTACCTGAGCAGGGATTGAACGTGCTACCTGCAGTAGAAGTGCGGGTTCTTAACCACTGCACTGCCAAGGAAGTCCCTCAAAGGCAATTTTTAAAGTTTTTTAATTTGTGTTTCTTAAATATGATAGTCCAGTAACTAATATATCAACTGGCTGCTTGCAGCTATTTGCATCCCAGAAATGATCTGGCATTATAAATGATTCTGCTTTAAAAAGATTAATGAATGAATGTGTAATAACTTTTTTTTCTTTCTTTTTCTAGCCAAGGACCCTTGTCATCAATTAGAGCAGTAATCAAGAGATGTAAGTTTATTTTTCCTGCTCTGTATTTTCCACTGAAATAATTTTAAATGATGATTTAGATTTCCAGCAAATGATTGTATTTGATGAATCTTACAAAGACTCTGAGAAGAGTAGCTTCTCCTAAGGAATAATAAACCATTTCAGACAAGCAGCTGGGTTTTCAAGATTGTTTTCAACTTTGATTTATTTATAAACCAGTTCCTGAGAACAGTATTTTTCTTTTAGAGAACGCACCTGTTTTTAACAAATGTATTATCTAGTCAATTTTAATGATCTAATATAAATTGTAACTATTTTCCATAGGTAGAGACATCTGATGGGTTTCAAAAACATCAGATCCTGTACTTTTTTACCGATTTGCTTCCATGCTATTTTTGTTTCACTCTATAAATGCTTATGGAGTTCAGCTTACGCTTCCACATACACGATAGAAGTACTGTAACATAACTCTTTCTAAAATGGTGCATTCATACTTCCTGACTTTACTTCTTGGTTAAAGCTTTAAAATTTGCTCTTGGTACAAGAGTTCAACATTCTTTTTAATATAAGGCTTTGCAAACATCCCTTTTCCAAATAGAACACGGATGGTGTGTGCTCAGTCACTCAGTCTTGCCCAACTCTTTGAGACCCCATGGACTGTAGCCCGCCAGGCTCCTCTGTCCATGAGATTTCCCAGGCAAGAATACTGAAGTGGGTTGCCATTTTCTTCTCCAGGGAATCTTCCTGACCCAGGGATCGAACCCACGTCTCTTGCATCTCCTGCATTGGCAGGCAAATTCTTTACCATTGCACCACCTGAATTAACTGTTATTTTAAAAAATAAAGATAAGAAAGGGATATTAAATGTTCTTTGCGTTATTTGAACTGAGGTCACTACCCTCAGGAGAAGTATCCTGTTTTTAAAAACATAACTTATAATATTTAGTATGAATTTATGATACCCACAGGTGTGAAGGGCATGCATTTGAACCATTGCTGCTGCTGCTGCTGCTGCTAAGTCACTTCAGTCATGTCCGACTCTGTGTGACCCCATAGACGGCAGCCCACCAGGCTCTCCCATCCCTGGGATTCTCCAGGCAAAAACACTGGAGTGGGTTGCCATTTCCTTCTCCAATGAACCATTGCAGTGAATACTTTGTCAGGCGACAACACAGAAAAGCATTCCACATTTCCCATATTTAATTTTTTGATGATGGTCATGAATTATAAAGGTGTGGGAATGCCACAATTGATGTTGGTGGGAATTCATATATGAAATGAAAAGTTTATAATAGCTGTACATGGCTTAGAGCCCTTGGGGAAAGTGAGGGAGATGGGGCAGGAAAGGAATCTAGAAAGAAAAATAGGATTTCGAAATTAGGTAAGAGTTTCTTGCTAAAGGTATCAGTTCAGTTCAGTTGCTCAGTCGTGTCCAGTTCTTTGTGACCCCATGAATCACAGCACGCCAGGCCTCCCTGTCCATTACCAACTCCTGGAGTTCACTCAGACTCATGTCCATCAAGTCAGTGATGCCATCCAGCCATCTCATCCTCTATCGTCCCCTTCTCCTCCTGCCCCCAATCCCTCCCAGCATCAGAGTCTCTTCCAATGAGTCAACTCTTCGCATGAGGTGGCCAAAGTACTGGAGTTTCAGCTTCAGCATCATTCCCTCCAAAGAAATCCCAGGGCTGATCCCTTTCAGAATGGACTGGTTGGATCTCCTTGCAGTCCAAGGGACTCGCAAGAGTCTTCTCCAACACCACAGTTCAAAAGCATCAATTCTTTGGTGCTCAGCTTTCTTCACAGTCCAACTCTCACATCCATACCTGACCACTGGAAAAACCATAGCCTTGACAAGCTAAAGGTATAACTTGAGGTTATTAAGGTTATCTGTGTGTAAGAAAAACCCTGGAAGTAGTTCAATATTTAGGAAGGTAGTGTTGACAATCAGTAGAAAAGGTGGGAGAAAAAATGAAACAAAAAAACAAGAAATAGAGAAGGTGAAAAAGACAGAATCTTGTGAAACATCGGTATCTGAGATCAAGCCATGCATTTAAGGTTCTGTAGAGCTGGAGAGATGTGACCTCCTCTCACAGGAGTCTCGTCTGCCAACTCCTGCCTTTGTTCCATGACTTCTTACCTTGCCTCCCTGTTGGATTTCAAGACCTCTTTTGGGGGGGATACCTGATTTCCTGTAGATCCTCCAGGATGGATCTTGCTTAACCTGAGGCCTCTGTACCATGCAATGCTTAGGAGAGGTCGGCTAAGGAGGAGGGGACCAAAAAAAGCTGAAAAAGAAGGATGCCAGTAATAGAAAAACTCGGAGACAGCTGGATGTTAGTGGCCAAGGAAGGAGAGGTTTTCAAAAAGAATGAGTGAAAACTGCAGACAGCTCTTACTGCTGCAGCAGGTGAGGTGACAGGTGGTGAGACTAGGGTGTGTGTGGTGGTCAAGAGGCCAGAAGTGAACTTTGAGTAGATAGGTTTGGGAGAATATTGAAGCTGGAAGCCGCACTTCATTTCAACAGTGAATGGAGCATGTGAAGTGGGGGCAGCTGGATAGGCTCCTCTTTCATGAACTGGGTAGAAAGAGAAGGAGAAGGATGGCGGGTCAAGCAAAGAGATCTGTGCACATGTGTAGACTGTTTAGAAAGGAGCTTGGAGATGTTTGTAGGCCCCGAGGAAAGAGCCGGTGGGGAGACTACACTGTAGAGGAGAAGGGTGGAGAGGAAGAGATGAAGCAGGGCCCCAGAGGAGAGGGAAGGAGGGAGAAGATAAAACATAAGGAAATGCCTGCTTTAAGATGTCTTTAAAAAAAAAATAATAACCCAGTTGTCATTTAATGTAGCACTCACTTTGTATACACTAAAGAACTCTGTTGGTTATATTTATTTTTGCTGTTTAGGCGAGAAGGGCAAGCAGATCCTTGGGTGCTGCCATATAAAATAGAACGCAGAATAACTGTGTCATTCCCTCTCCATCCCCCTTTTTGTCCATCATATAAGAAAAAGGCATAAGCAGATTTTGTCTTTGTTGTTGTTGTTCAGTCACTAAGTCATGTCTGACTCTTTGTAACCCCTGTGGATGGCAGCACGCCAAGATCCTCTGTCCTCCACTATCTCCCTGAGCTTGTTAATTCATGTCCATTGATTTGGTGATGCTATCTAACCATCTCACCCTCTGTTGCCCTCTTCTCCTTTTACCTTCAATCTTTCCCAGCATCAGGGTGTTTTCAAATGAGTCAACTCTTCACACCAGGTAGCCAAAGTATTGGAGCTTCAGCTTCAGCATCAGTCCTTCCAAAGAATATTCAGGGTTTATTTCCTTCAGGATTGACTGGTTTGATCTCCTTGCAGTTGAAGGGACTCTTCAGAGTCTTCTCTAGCACCACAGTTCAAAAGCTTCAGTTCTTCAGCAATCAGCCTTCTTTATGGTTCAACTCTCTCACATCCATACATGACTACTGGAAAAACCATAGCTTTACCATACGAACCCTTGTCGGCAAAGTGATGTCTCTGCTTTTTAATATGCTGTCTAGGTTTGTCTTAGCTTTTCTTCCAAGGAACAAGTGTCTTTTATTTCATGACTGGAATCAAGAGGCTCTTTAGTTCTTCTTTGCTTTTTGCCATTAGGGTGGTATTATCTGCATATCTGAAGTTGTTGATATTTCTCCCAGCAGTGATGATTCTAGCTTGTGATTGATTCATCCTGGCATTTCACATGATGTACTCTGCATATAAGTTAAATAAGCAGAGTGATAATATACAGCCTTGATGTACTCCTTTCTCCATTTTGAACCAGTCATTCCATATTCAGTTCTATCTGTTGCTTCTTGACCTGCATGCAGGTTTCTCAGAAGGCAGGTAAAGTGGTCTGACCCTCCCATCTCTTTAAGAATTTTCCACAGTTCATTGTGATGCACACAGTCAAAGGCTTTAGCATAGTCAATGAAACAGAAGCAGGTGATTTCTGGAACTCTCTGGCTTTCTTCATGATCCAGTGACTGTTGACAGTTTGTTCTCTGGTTCCTCTGCCTTTTTGAAACCCAGCTTGTACATCTAGAAGTTCTCCATTCACATAATGTTGAAGGCTAGCTTGAAGGATTTGGAGTATAACCTTGCTTGCATGTGAAATGAGCACAGTTGCACAGTAGTTTAAACATTCTTTGGCATTGCCTTTCTTTGGAATTGGAATAAAACTTATCTTTTCCAGTCTTGTGGCCTCTGCTGAGTTTTCCAAATTTGCTGACATATTGAGTGCAGTACTTTAACAGCATCATCTTTTTGGATTTTAAGTAGCTCAGCTGGAATTCCATCACCTCCACTAGCTCTGTTCATGGTAATGCTTCCTAAGGCCCACTTGACTTGCCTCTTCAAGATATCCAGCCTAAGGGAGTGACCACACCATTGTGCTTACTCTGATCGTTAAGATCTTTCTTGTACAGTTCTGTGTATTCTTGCCACCTCTTCTTCATCTTTTCTGCTTCTCTTAGGTCATTACTGTCTCTGTCCTTTATTGTTCCCATCCTTGCATAAAGTGTCCCCTTGATATCTCTAATTTTCTTGAAGAGATCTCTAGTCTTTCCCATTCTGTTGTTTTCCTCTATTTCTTTGCGTTGTTCATTTAAGACAGCTTTCTTATCTATCTCTCCGTGTTATTCTCTGGAACTCCATGTTCAATTGGGTTTATCTTTCCATTTATCTCTTTTCCAGTCCTGTGACCACTGCTGAGTTTCCAAATTTGCTGGCATATTGAGTGTATCAGTTTCACAACATCATCTTTTATGAAGTTAAATAGCTCAGCTGGAATTCCATCACCTCCACTAACTTTGTTCTTAGTGATGCTTCCAAAGGGCCTCTTGACTTCTTCGCACTCTCCAGGATGTCTGGCTCTAGGCGAGTGGTCACACCATCATGGTTATCTGGGTCATTACGATCTTTTTTGTATAGATCTTCTGTGTATTCTTGCCACCTCTTCTTAGTATCTTCTGCTTCTTTTAGGTCCATACTGTTTCTCTCCTTTATTGTGCTCACCTTTGTATGAAATGTTCCTTTGGTATCTCTAATTTTCTTGAAGAGATTTCTAGTCTTTCCCATTCTATTGTTTTCCTCTATTTCTTTGCATTGATCACTGAGGAAGGCTTTCTTACTTCTCCTTGCTATTCTTTGGAACTCTGCATTCAGATGGGTATATCTTTCCTTTTCTCCTTTGCTTTTCACTTCTCTTCTTTTCTCAGCTATTTGTAAGGCCTCCTCAGACAACTGTTTTGACTTTTTGCATTTCTTTTTCCTGGGGATGGTCTTAATCATTGCTTCCTGTACAATGTCACGAACCTACATCCATAATTCTTCAGGCACTCTATCAGATCTAATCCCTTGACTATTTGTCACTTCTACTGTATAATCGTAAGGAATTTGATTTAGGTCATATATCTGAATGGTCTAGTGGTTTTCCCTACTTTCTTCAATTTCAGTCTGAATTTGGCAATAAAGAATTCATGATCTGAGCCACGGTCAGCTCCCAGTCTTGTTTTGGCTGACTGTATAGAGTTTCTCCATCTTCAACTGCAAAGAATATAATCAGTCTGATTTCAACATTGACTTATATGGTGATGTCCATGTGTAGAGTCATCTTTTGTGTTGTTGGAAGAGGGTGTTCACTATGACGACTACAAAACTCTTTGACAAAAGAGTTAGCCTTTGCCCTGCTTCATTTTGTACTCTAAGGCCAAACTTCCCTGTTAGTCCAAGTATCTCTTGACTTCCTACTTTTGCATTCCAGTCCCCTATGACAAAAAGGACATCTTTTTTGGTGTTAGTTCTAGAAGGTCTTGTATAGGTCTTCATAGAACCGTTCAACTTCAGCTTCTTTGGCATTAATGGTTCCGGCATAGACTTGGATTGAATGGTTTGCCTTGGAAACTAACAGAGATCATTCTGTCATTTTTGAGATTGCACCCAAGTACTGCATTTCAGACTCTTTTGTTGACTATAAGAGATACTCCATTTCTTCTAAGGGATTCTTGCCTACGGTCAGTCAGTCAGTTCAGTCTCTAAGTCACGTCTGACTCTTTGTGACCCACATGGACTGCAGCACGCCAGGCTTCCCTGTCCATCACCAACTCCCGGAGCTTGCTCATACTCTTGTCCATCAAGTCGGTGATGCCATCTCATCCTCTGTCATTCCCTTTTCCTCCTGCCTTCATCTTTCCCTGCATCAGGGTCTTTTCCAATGAGTCAGTTCTTCACATCAGGTGGCCAAAGTATTGGAGCTTCAGCTTCAGCATCAGTCCTTCCAATGAATATTCAGGACTGATTTTCTTTAGGATGGACTGGTTTGATCTCCTTGCAGTCCAAGGGACCTTCAAAAGTCTTCTCCAACACCAAAGTTCAAAAGCATCAATTGTTCTGTGCTTAGCTTTCTTTATAGTCTAACTCTCACATCCATATGTGACTACTAGAAAAACTATAGCTTTGACTAGATGGACCTTTGTCAGCTAAATAAGGTCTCTGCTTTTTAATATGCTGTCTAGGTTGCTCCTAGCTTTTTTTTCCCAAGGAACAAACATCTTTTAATTTCATGGCTGCAGTTACCATCTGCAGTGATTTTGGAGCCCAAAAAAGTAAAGTCTCTCACTGTTTCCATTGTTTCTGCATCTATTTGCCATGAAGTGATGGGACTGGATGCCATGATCTTTGTTTTTTGAATGTTGAGTTTTTAGCCAGCTTTTTCACTCTCTTCTTTCACTTTCATCAAGAGGCTCTTCAGTTCCTCTTCACTTTCTTTCATAAGGGTGGTGTCATCTCCATATCTAAGGTTATTGAAAGTTCTCCTGGCAATCTTGATTCCAGCTTGTGCTTCAGCCAGCCTGGCATTTCGCATGATGTACTCTGCATATAAGTTAAATAAGCAGAGTGACAATATACAGCCTTGATGTACTCCTTTCGCAATTTAGAACCAGTCTGTTGTTCAATGTCCAGTTCTAACTCTTGCTTTGACCTGCATTTAGGTTTCTCAGGAGGCAGGTAAGGTAGTCTAGTATTCCCATCTCTTTAAGAATTTTCCACAGTTTGTTGTGATCCACAGAGTTAAAGGCTTTAGTATAGTCAGTGAATCAGAAGTAGATGCTTCTCTGGAACTTTCTTGTTTTTTCTATGATCCAACGGATGTTGGCAATTTGATCTCTGGTTCTTCTGATTCTTTGAAACCCAGCTAGTACATCCGGATGGTCTCAGTTCACATAATGCAGAAGCCTAGCTTGAAAGATTTTGAGTATAACCTTGCTTGCATGTGAAATGAGCACAATTATACAGTAGTTTGAACATTCTTTGGCATTGCCCTTGTTTGGAATTGAAATGAAAACTGATCTTTTCCAGTCCTGTGGCTGAAAGATGAACTCCCCAGCTTGGTAGATGTCCAGTATGCTACTGGAGAAGAGTGGAGAAATAGCTCCAGAAAGAATGAAGAGGCTGAGTCAAAGCGAAAACAGTGCCCAGTTTTGGATGTGACTGGTGATGGAAGTGAAATCTCATGTTGTAAAGAACAATATTGCATAGGGTCCTGGAATTTAGTTCCATCAATCAAGGAAAATTGGAAGTGGTCAAACAGGGGATGGCAAAGTGAGCACTGACCTTTTAGAAATCAGTGAACTAAAATGAATCAGAATGGGCAAATTTAATTCAGATGACCATTACATCTACTACTGTGGGCAACATCTGTTGGATCATAGAAAAAGCAAGAGAGTTCCAGAAAAATGTCTTATTCTGCTTTATTGACTATGCCAAAGCCTTTAACTGTGTGGATCACAGCAAACTGTGGAAAATTCTTCAAGAGATGGGAATACTAGACCACCCTACCTGCCTCCTGAGAAATCTGTGTACAGGTCAAGAAGCAACAGTTAGAACCAGACATGAAACAATGGTTGGATGGCATCACCAGTTGGATGGCATCACCGACTCGATGGACATGAATTTGAGCAAGCTCTGGGAGTTGGTGCTGGACAGGGAAGCCTGCATGCTGCAGTCCATGGGGTCACAGAGTCAGACACGACTGAGCAACTGAACTGGACTGGAACAACGGACTGGTTCTAAATTGGGAAAGAAGTACGTCAAGGCTGTATGTTATCACCCTACTTATGTAACTTATGTGCAGAGTACATATGAGCGACTGAACTGAACTGAACTTGTCCCTTGCCTTTCTTGTCTCTTATTTTCTCAGCTATTTTTAAGGCCTCTTCAGCCAACCACTTTGCCTTCTTGCATTTTTGTTCTTTGGGATGGTTTTGGTCACTGCTTCCTGAACAATGTTCCGAACCTCATCCATAGTTCTTGAGGCACTCTGGCTACCAGATCTAATCCCTTGAATCTATTTGTCAGGTATGATCTAAGTCATACCTGAATTGCCTAGTGGTTTTTCCTACTTTTTTAAATTTAAGTCTGAATTTTACAATAAGGAGCTCATGATCTGAGCCACGGTCACTTCCAAGTCTTGTTTTTGCTGACTGTATAGTGTTTCTCCATCTTTGGCTGCAAAAAACATAGTCAGTCTGATTTTAGTATTGTGTTGTTGGGAAAAGGTTTTGCTATGACCAGTGTGTTCTCTTGACAAAACTCTTTGAGCCTTTGCCCTGCCTCATTTTGTACTTCAAGCCCAATCTTACCTGTTATTCTGGGGATCTCTTGACTCCTTACATTTGCATTCCAATCCCCTGTGATGAAAAGGACATTTGTGTGTGTGTGTGTGTATGTGTGTTAGTTCTGGAAGATGTCCTAGGTCTGCATAGAACTAGTCAACTTCAGCTTCTTCAACATCAGTGGTTGGGGTATAGACTTGGATCACTGTGATGTTGAATGGTTTGCCCTGGAAACAAACCGAGATCATTCTCTCGTTTTTGAGACTGCATGCACGTACTGCATTTTGGACTCTTGTTGACTATGAGGGCTACTCTCTTTCTTCCAAGGGATTCTGGCCCACAGTAGTGTATGTAATGGTCATCTGAATTAAATTCACCCATTCCCATCCATTTTAGTTCATCTCCTGCCTGACCATGTCCAATATACCTTGATTTGTGGACCTAACATTCTAGATTCCTATGCAAAATTGTTCTTAACAGCATCAGACTTTACTTTTACTACCAGCCACAACTGAGTGTCATTTCTGCTCTGGCCCAGCTGCTTCACTCTTACTGGAGCTATTACTAATTGCCCTCTGCTCTTCCCTAGTAGTGTATTGGAGGCCTTCTGACCTGCAGAGCTCATCCCGGTGTCGTATCTTTTTGCCTTTTCATACTGTCTGTGGGATTCTCCGGGCAAGAATACTGGGGTGGTTTGCCATTTCCTCCTCCAGTGGGTCATGTTTTGTCAGAACTCTCCACTGCGACCCACCTGCGTGGCATGGCTCATGGCTGCATTGAGTTACGTACGCCCCTTCGCAACGATAAGGGAGGGATCTGTGAAGGATATCCTTAAAACAACCCTAATAAAGTAGGTATTATTTTCTTCATTTTATACGCTGAGCAAATCAAAGTCATCCAGATCATGCGTGCTTTCTTTCCTACAGTAGCTTGCCATTCCCTCCTCCAGTGGACCGCATTTTGTCAGAACTCTTCACTGTGACTCGTCCGTGTTGGTAGGCCCTGCATGGTAGCATGGCTCATAGATTCACTGTGTTATACAAGCCCCTTAGCTATGTCAAGGCTGTGATCCATGAAGTGGAAATTTTGTCTTGCCCAACCCAATAAAATGTTTGCTTTCCTATCCCAGACTTAGTCATCTATTCTTGACAAGGAAGAGACCTTATCATATTTTGAAAGCAATTTTCCTTAACTGATTGTATTTTAAATTCTTTCATAATGATTCTGGATCCAGTCAAGTCTTGAGATTCTTCATTTTGTGTTCATTCTTGTGAACACTAAATATTTGGGGCAGAGTTCTTGAACGTGTTCTATGCGGATACATGTGGAAATTCATGCTTTTCCTTTCATTAACTTTTTAAGAGGAAATTATTCTTTGAAATTCACAGATGTAGCTAATATTCATTGCTTTTTATGAGCCAGCAACTGTTCATTTACATTATAAAATAACCGCCAGCATGGTGGGTGTTAACCCCATTTTACAGATGGGGATACTGAGTCTAGGAGATTAAATGGCTTCATGAGATAGGTCAGAGATGTGAGCCTAGACTTCCTGACTTCAAGGCCCTTTTGAGCTTTCCACTCCAAGGGCATTCCTGTTACCATGTCAAATGCCTCTAGTTTATACTCTGTCTGAAGCAAATGTAATTAGTATTTTTATTACTGTGATTTTTATTGGTAAGGTAGTACTATAGCAAAGATGCTTGTAATATAATCCTTCTATGTGTTTATTTCTCCTGCCTATCATTTAGTTGATAATTTTGAATTATTTAGAATGAGGGCTAGCATCCAGCTGTCCTGGCTCCACAAGGAGGTTAACTGGTCATTCTGCTCATCTGTGAGGTTGGAGAAGGATGGTCATGAAGGATCCATCCAGATTTATGACCCTGTTGGAATTTAGGAGAGTTCTTTATTAGCACTAATATTGCAAATCCAGATCTCAATCTTTTATAAACAGCTGGATATGAATTCCCTTTGTACTGAGAATTTAGCCATATGAACTGAAAACTTGGCGAATAATTCATGAAACAATAGGCGTTTCACTAAGAAAGCCTTGCCTTAGTTCTGTGGCCTTAATCCAAAACGCACGGAAGACTGGCAGCGTGTGGCAGAGGTCAGAGGGGCATGTTGTTCTGTGGGGGCCGTGGCGGCAGATGTGACTCTCCTGGCAACAACCAGATCAACTCTGTCTAATCTGGTGAAATGAGAATGAGATTAAGCAGATAGCTGAGAAACTAACAGGAAGATTGTGAGGCACTATGTGAAAATCTGCCATGAGAATCTGAAGTGTTTCTAGCTACTGAACTTGTTCACTGACAAAAAGTGCCAGTCATCCTATAAGGGTCAGGAGAGAAAAGAGATTTCAAAGATGAGGGAGTGTGAGGGGGGGAATTCAGAGCAGGAGAGGGGAGAGGAGTGGTTCTGCAAGACTGTGGAGGAGGCCTGTAAGTAGGGTTAGGGGGCCTTCAGTCCCCTCATCCTGCTCCATCAGTGTGGGGGCTCCAGTCTGCTTGCGGGGGCGGGGGCGTTACTAACAACCGCTGGTGTGAAGGGGCAGAGTCAAGTGAAAAGCCACCGATTTGAAAGATGTAAATTGACTACTGAATTACCTTTTACATATTATTCATACTTCAAAATTGATCCCTGTTGAAGTAGCAAATTGATTTTGTAAAATGATTCTTTTTTTTTTTTTGCTAAAAACTGTAGGAAGATTTTTTTCCCCCCTGTGGCTATGTGTGTGGATATCCTGCCTGCAACATAATTCTTTAGTCTCTGAAACTATGGTTCATCAACTTTTCCTTTTTCTCAAAATGCAGAGGGGGAGAAACAGTGGCATGGCAAGAGTTTTGCTGCTGAATTCCTTTTAGAGCTTAGGCAACTGGGTTCACTCTTTTTTCTCCCTTTCTTCTTCTGTAACCCCTTCTTTTTTTCCTTTAGCATTCATGAATAGTACACAGCAAAAATGCCCCGTGGAAGAGGTATGTTTGTGATGATACATAACACAATGTCTTTTAAAAGTGCTGTGTCTGCTGATTCTGGCTTTAGTGATCGTGGTGATGTGATTGTAACTTACTTGGTGAGCCTCTGACTTAATGAAACCATTCCTACAAATCAGACCTGCTGCTCAGAGCTTCAGCTTCTCTGTACTCTTTTTCCAGTAGAGAAAATATACCTCAACTTGGTTTAACTCTTGATAGACAATGTACCAGTCAGTCACACCGGTTGATGATAGGAGGTCAGAACATCCTCCAACTTGAGATCCAAGGGTTTTGGTTTCAGGTGTTAGGTTTGCTTTGCTAACCCCATGCAGGATCCGCTGTCAGCACCAGCCCCAGCCTGAATTTCACCCCCTTTCCCAACTCTGCCCCTGCCTTCCGCTTGGGCAGCCTCCTGGATCAGAGAGAACCAGAACTTAACAGGAGGAAGAAAGATTCATACCTTCAACTTGTTCAAATCAAAAGAACTAAAAAGTAGAAGAGCAAAGAGACATAGGAAGTAGAAATAGTTGATATCTGAAACAAATCCCCTTTTGTCCACAAATTTTTTACCATATACTATTTGATTTTTTTAAGGTATCTTTTAAATGTGCTTCTTAAAATAGGAATACTGTTCTCTGTTACACATGTGTGTGTAATAGTGACCCCATGTGTGACACATTTTCCAAGTCATCTGGTTAATACAGAATTGAATTTTTAAATATGGAAAAATATAATCCATCTAGTTTTTGGAGTTTGAGGTTTAAGGGAAAAGTTAGTGCTGCATGTACAATAATAGTCTCTAAACATGTTTATAAAAGTGATTTGAACACTTTTTGCATGTATTATCTCTTAATTTAAGTAACAAAACAACCTCATAAAACTCAAGAAAAATGAGAAAATAGTTGGAAATTTGACCACTTCCACTCTCTTTATAATAGACTTATAAACAAATATCACAAAAGCATACTCATATGGATTAGAATAGATATTTAAAATTTTTTTCTGCCTATCTTTGTTTCCTGTAATCATAATGCTCTTACCGGGCAGTTTCTACTTAATAGCTGTCTGCTTTGTTTATTCTTCAAATTATTTTCAGAACCATAGAACGTGCTTTGGAATGGTTTTGAAATCTATATTTTCTTATGCAACTCAAATATATAACTATAATTAACTTTATGCCATATGAGAAGATTGTTTTGATTTGCTTT
The DNA here is from genome assembly GCF_014754425.2 of Oryx dammah. Taxonomy (NCBI): domain Eukaryota; kingdom Metazoa; phylum Chordata; class Mammalia; order Artiodactyla; family Bovidae; genus Oryx; species Oryx dammah. Next base: position 6,693,203 of record NW_024070196.1, read on the forward strand.
TCTACTTATGGGTGGTAAAATTCGTATGTTCTATCTAATGTCAAGTATCAGCTAGCTTTTTCCAAAACTGTATCCTGTAAAAGTTTAAACCTTTATTCAACGTATGAATTTTGTACTATATCAGAGTATTGTTTCTTTTGTAGCTTCTCGGACTTCTATTCAGAGTGAGCTTCATCGAGACAGGAGGTATGGTTATATTTATAATAGAGGACATATATTCTGCTAATTATGAACTAAAAGTATCATCAGTTAACAAACTGCATATTTTTCTCATAAACAGTATATTACAGTGTTTTACCTCATCAATACATTTTCTAAATTAATCTACAAGTTTGAATGATGGTTTCTCTTGAGAAAAGAAGCATTACAAGCCTGAAAATGGTCTCTTGACAGTAATCATTTACTGAAGTCAGTTTCAAAATGTTTATTAAGCAATTGCTATATGGAAAGCATTGCTGTAAATGCTTCAGTGATATGCTTTGTACCTCATAGTTGCTTAATAAATACCCCATGGATGAATGAACTGATAACAGGATAGAAAACTGAATAAAGGAAAGATAACGAAAGGAAAAGTCAGGTAAGCTAGATAGATAGCAAGTGAATAAAAATGGCTAGATGACTGGTGGTGGGGGAGCAGGGAGGAGTGAGTCACTGTACAGACAGAAGGAACGACCAACAGATGGACCGATGGTAGGATGGGTGGGAGGGTGGACAGGCAGATGAGTAGAAAGGTAGACTTATTGTCCCTACTTTCAGATTTCTTAAAATATAGTGTAATGAACACGGACTTTAACCAAGTTCAAATCCTGACTTTGCTGTCTCACCCTGTGACCTCAGGCAAGCTCCTTAACCTTTCTTAGTTTATGTATCCCCGCCTTTAAAATACATCATAGGGTTGGCACAAGGGCTAATACATGTATAGTGGTTAACATTTATTAACTAGTAGCTCACTATCTAGATAAAAGCTATATAATCAGAGAAGGCAATGGCACCCCACTCCAGTACTCTTGCCTGGAAAATCCCATGGGCAGAGGAGCCTGGTGGGCTGCAGTCCATGGGGTCGCTAAGGGTCGGACACAACTGAGCGACTTCACTTTGACTTTTCACTTTCATGCATTGGAGAAGGAAATGGCAACCCACTCCATTGTTCTTGCCTGGAGAATCCCAGGGACGGGGGAGCCTGGTGAGCTGCCGTCTCTGGGGTCACACAGAGTTGGACATGACTGAAGTGACTCAGCAGCAGCAAACATTGAAATGACTCTCTTGGATTCCACAGAGGGAAGTGAAAGTTAATTGTGCTACACTTAGCATTATATCTAAGAGGGCTAAAGGCTAAATGCAATTTGTGAAACAATTTTTCTAACTCTTAATACATGCTCATTACAGAAAGTATTGGAAAACTAAGAAAAATATAAAGATTAAAACAGAGCTTATTCACTCTCCTATGTAAAGACAGCAACAGTTAGTAACTTTGAATAGTACATTCCAGATTATGAAGATAGGTAGCTAGATTCTGTACATACACCTCAGAACCTGGCTTTTCTTCATAATTAGATCTGGTAATTATAGGTCCCTTTGTCAATGCAATTTCTTCCAATATATGACTTTTGTGATTAAATAATATTTGTGAGGTGATCATATACTTTGTTTAATCATTTTTCTCATTGAAATATGTTCTTATTTCAGTTATTTGTCCTAATAAGTAATTCTTATTATTTTAATTTTTAAAAGCTGTAAGCAGAGGTTCTTAGGGAATACAGTTCAAACAAAATCAATGGGCAGGTTCTGCTGTTTCACAAGCTATCATGAGAATGTGTGTGCATGTACAGTTTTGATAATGGCAGTGCATTTTATTTTTATTTTCCATAGAGTACCAGAGAAAGGCAGAGCAGGTCATCATCACACTTATTTGTTAGATGAGAAAAGTGAGGCTCAAGAGAGGTTGATGAGTTTGCTCAGAGTCAGGCAATTGGTGTTTGTTACAAAATCAGGTTGAAGGTTAAACATGAGATCAGAGAATCAGCTTAAGAAAATAATGAAAGAAGCCACATCTAAATCACTGTGGCTCCTCTGGACTGAGGATTAATCATCAGATTCATGTACAAACTGACCAGGAACACAAACACACACACACATCAGGGTCTAGAAGTGAACGTGCCAACTCTAAACACTTAAAGATGACTCTGATTGAGGGAGAGGTAGAGTGAGGAGGAAGAAGCTGTTCTAATTATATAGTATTGTTTCCGAGTATGTACTTGGAATAACAGGAAACGAAACATTTCCATTTGACCAATGCATTTTTCTACCTTATGATGCACCTATGTTTGTAGCATAGGCTAGATAGCAGAGCCCTCGGAGAACGAGGTTGTATGGGTCTTGGTTCTTAATTCTGACCAACCAAGGCAGAGTGAAATGTGCTCGAGTTGTATCTCTAACTCTCTGAGGCCAATGTCTTGGAAGATGGCTGTCATTTGCTCCTTCGAAGCCTGCCTGGGTATACTGGTAGAGACAGCCCAGGCCAGACAGGTCATTTCTGTGACTGGCAGGCTTTATGTCACTTTCTTGGCTGATAGTTATTTTCATAAATCTTTGAACACTTGCAAACAGACAAAACCTCACTGAGGCTTCTGTCTGTTTCCAGGCGCCCAGAGATCACCATTGTGGCAGCTGAGCCGCTGAGGCCCACCTCGTGGTTTCCAGGAGCCCACCCACCAGGACTGGCATTTCCCCCGGCTTCTGCAGCCGGCCCTTGGAGGCCCAGTGAGCTGGTACCTGCTGAGGTGAGTAAATATCGCATTACCTCTTTGCATTTTATTTTTAAATGAAGTTCAAAGATAAGAACCTTGGCTATCACCTACAGCTGTTTAAAATCTACATTCTTCATTTTGCAGCTCCCACCATCTTATGAACAAGTCATAAAAGAAATCAACCAAGTTCAAGTTAACACTACAAATAATAATAATGCTGCTGCCACTCCACGGCACACTATTACTTCAGCAACTCAGACTGACTTTTCAGAAGAAATAGACAACCATCTGCCTCAAAGTAATGCAAGTAATTTGTCTTCCTTCCTTCCGACCTAGTTCTCAGGAAGTAATCAGTAGACTCCAGCCTTTAAAATAGTTTGCAATTTGTGCATAATTCATTGAGCTCGATTTCCAGTCGGTATGTGATCGCTGTGTGCTTGCTTTATTTGGCCTTGCTGTGATTATTATAATAGATCATTCTCACAAGCTGCAGCCCCAATCTCTAGGGTTCATCCTAGTTCATTTCACAAAAACATCATCCTTTTAACTCACGCTGATCTTTATTTCCATTGAGAAAGCTGTTATATTTAGCAACTTAAACTTGGTAGGATGCTAAAAGTTGTCCTTTTAGGCTTTTTTAAAAGCCCTTGTAGGGATTTCCCTGGTGATCCAGTGGTTAAGACTTTGCATTCCAATGCAGGGGGTGTGGAGTTTGATCCCTGTTTGGGAAATTAAGATCGTGTGTGTGTCTATGTGTGTGTGTGTGTGTATGTGTGTCTGTGTGTGTGTGTGTGTGTCTCTGTGTGTGTGTGTGTCTGTGTGTGTGTCTGTGTGTGTGTGTCTGTGTGTGTGTGTCTGTGTGTGTCTGTGTGTGTGTGTCTGTGTGTGTCTGTGTGTCTGTGTGTGTGTCTGTGTGTCTGTGTGTGTGTCTGTGTGTGTGTGTGTCTGTGTGTGTGTGTGGTGTATGTGTGTGCCTGTGTGTGTGTGTGTGTGTGTCTGTGTGTGCTCAGTCACTCAGTCGTGTCTGAGTCTTTGTAACCCCATGAACTGTAGCCCACCAGGCTCCTCTGTTCATGGAATTTTCCAGCCAAGAATACTGGAGTGGGTAGCCATTTCCTACTCCAGGGAATCTTTCCAACCCAGGGATCGAACCCGAGTCTTTTGCATCTCCTGCATTGGCAGGTGGATTCTTAACCACTGCACCGTCTGGGAGCCCAAGATTCTACATGCCACCTGGCAGAAAGAAAGAGGGGGCCATCGTATTAGGGTAACAGATGAGAGTAAGTTACCTTGGAAAAGTAAAGCAAAAGAGAGATCGTTTATTGATACATCTACTGAGAATCAGGAATTTAATGATGTTTTAAAATATTATATAATGAATATTTCTTAAATGAATAAATGCAACCTGAAGAACCCTCCTGCAGGAAGCTGAATATAAACATTTCTGCCATGATTTTAGAACTACTTTTTACTAATGAAGGAAACCAAAATCTCTTGTTATTCTATATGTATATTTTTTAAATCTGTGTATCTTTTCTCTTTGAAATTGTCACATTGCAGCTTCTGTTCATTTTGGTCTTGTCAGCCCTGCAGGCACCTCTGAAACCCCTCCTGCCTTCCCCAGCCGTCTCAGCCAGGCACCCTCCAACAAACGAGGAGCCTCTAATAGTCTTTGATATTTCTGAAGAACAGAATTGTCCACAAAACTCCAGTGCTCCAAGATGTCCAGTGCCAAAACCAAGAACAAAAAGCAACCTCAGACCAGTGGCCAGAGATTCTCATGTTAAAGAGCAGAATTCCCGGAGCAGTCCGGTAGCCGCGCAGGAGGAGGCAGCCCCGAGCCGGCCCCTGCCTCTGTGGGAAGGTGCCAGCCACCCCAAGGGCCAGGCCGCGATGAACACGATGAGCACAGAGCAGGGCCGCAGCACTGTCGTTTCCAGGATCAAAGCACTTGAGGGCCAGACAAGTACAGAAAGCTTGGGACTGCCCAAGAAGCCAGAAATTGTGCCCCGCACCGTCCCGCCAAGACCTGCTGTTTCCTCAGGGAAACCCTCGGTGGCTCCCAAACCTGCAGCCAACAGAGCCTCTGGAGAATGGGACTCCTGGACCGCAAGCAGACTCAGGGGGGGGCCCACCCCACACTCTCCACCGAAGGAAGCAAGGAGCAGCCCTGTCACCAAACCCGAATTGCCAAAGAAACCAAATCCTGGCCTTATCCGGAGCATTAACCTTGACAGTCTGGCCGGAGGGCCCACGGCTGAGAGCCCCAACGGTGGGAAGAAAGCCCCGACTCCCGCTCCTCGGCCTTTACTGCCCAAGAAATCAGTGTCCTCAGAAAACGCCCCCTGCTCTGTGGCTTTGTTGAAACCGGTCACTGTGCCTCCCCGACTCTCAGTGGCGTCACAAGCCAAAGCCTTCAGGTCACTGGGAGAGGGACCCCCAGCCAGCCCCCCGGTTCCTGCTCAGCAGAGCAAGCCTCCAGGGGACGTCGACCTCATCAGCTTCGACGATGATGTTTTACCCGCACCATCTGGGAACCTGGCTGAGGACTCTGTTGGTCCAGACATGGTTCTAGGTGAGTAAAACCCAGAAGGAGAGAGGAATCTAAACTTCTCAGGGTTATCTTGAAATGGCACTTGTTTCCATTTCCAGCACGTGAGCTCTTGAGGTATGGACATGCACGTGTGTGCACAGGCATGCGTGTGTGTGTAGAGACAGGGAGGAACAGTGCGGTTAAGAAACAAGGAGCTAAGTGGAAGAAAGAATCAGAGCGAAGGGAAAATCTGAGTTGGGGAGACAGAGAAATAGAGGGAGATGCGTGGGTTTTTAAAAATATTTATTTGGCGGTGCCGGATCTTAGTTGCAGCATGTGAGATCTTCAGTTGCAGCGTGTGAGATCTAGTTCCCTGACCAGGAATCATATCAGGACCCCTTGCATTGGGAGCTCAGAGTCTTAGACCGCCAGGGAAGTCCCACATGTGCTGATTACCGTCATCAAGGCAGGAATGAGCCGACTGGGACCAGGGACTTAACTAGATGAGAGGCTGGCTTCTTCCTTGGGCAAGTGGAGATTGGAGCACGAGGAGGATGTAGGGGAAACTTCTCAGAGATGGGAAGTCATGCCCCAGCAGGGCTCCTCAGATTGACTGAGCCCTGGGGGAGTGCTAGGAGAGGGGCCAGCCCTGCAGAGGACTTTGGCAAAATATGTTGCAAAATGTTATTCCACAGTCTTCACAGAACACCTTCCCTTGGGAATGCTAAAGCTTTGTAAATAGAATACTACAGTTGTAAGTTTCCCGCCAAAATTAGGACAATTAGATTTCCCAAGAGGCAGAGAGTCTTTTTTTTTTTTTTTCTTTCCTCACACTGTTCAGATGGAGAGTGTGATGATAAAGCTTATCTTTGATTTGCCAAACCAAGCTGCTCTACTTGTCATCAATAAGATTCCATTTACTGCTGTTTACTTATTTGGATAGAATTTATGAACATATAAGCATAATACTATTTTCAAAAGGTTAGCTGTTATCTTCTAAATGTTTAAGATGCATCAAAATGATATAAACTCTGTAATGCAAAACCAAATTCTGCAGAGCACAGATGTATTTCAGACATAACAACCATATATTTATTAAATATTTACCATGCACACAATGTAGGAACTGGCTGTAGCATGCCTCTTGTCCATAAGAAGTGAAAAGAAAAACAGTAGAATATATTGAGTTTCTGCTGTGTTCCAAACCCTCTGCTAGATCCCAGACATTCATTATTGAATTTAATCCTCACAGTAACCCTCAGCAAGGCATCGTGGTTCATTTACATATGAAGAATATCAGACTGAGATAAACACCTAACTTAATCAGTGTCATAAAACTAATAATTTTCCAAAGCAGGATTCAAGCTGCATCTTTTTATTCTAAGTCTAGCCTATTTTTTACTCTATCATGTTGCACCTCAACATTTTCATGAATCCTTAAACCAGGCAACACATTAAAACTTTTCAAGTCTTCATTATAGCATTTTTTATTTAAACCTTTTTGGTGTTAACAGGGTTCCGAGCAGGACAGAGAGGGTTAGATCCAACAGCAGCAAGCTGTGAAGAGGTGGGAACAGGACAAGCCAAAGTAACACCACCTTCTGAAGCTGCTAGAGTCTGTGCTGATGGCACCGTGGTTCATAATTGCTGAGAATTTATTCTATGTCATCAAGCAGATAATTACAGTCATCTTCAAAAAGGAAGGTCAACAATATCCATCAGCATGAGCATAGTGTCGAGCTTCCTACTCAGCCTTTTCTGTTTCTTGATTTCTGTACAACGTTTAATTATTGAGGCACCTTTCAGTAAAAGGTGTAATTTGCTTGCCCTACCCGACTGCTTTAACCATTGCTCTTGCTTGTGGAGTTATCCTGAACTGACACTGTCCTCTTTTTATTTTTATTTATTTACTTATATGGCATGCCGGAGCTTAGTTCCCCAAACGGGGCTTGGATCTGCGCCCCCAGCGCTGGGGAGTGCCGAGGCTTAACCACTGGGCCATCAGGGCAGCCCCTCTGTCTTCTTTTTACGCCTGCTGCCCTTCCTGTATTCTGGCCCTGTCCTAGCTTCCCCATTACACCGCAGCCTTCCTGAAGAGCTCTATAGCTCATGCTTGAGCCTCCCTACCCGTCACGCACAGTGGCTAATTGTTTGAATTTAGAGTCAAGCAGGCTCAGGTCCACCACTTAATTGCTGGGTGACCAGAGGCGATTTACTTAACCCCATAGTGCCTTGGTTTCCTCATCTCTAAAACATGATCATAATACTTCTAGTGGAGGCATTGCAAGTATTAAATATGATTATGCAGGAAAGCTCTATCACATTGTCTGAAACACACTGTGTGCTCATTAAGTGGTGGTTATTAGTCTTACTTCTTGCCCTTCACATCCAATAAGTTGCCAAGTCCTGCTGGTTTTCCCTTATGAGTAGTTCTTTCTCTCATTTCCATCCCTCCTGCCACTGGCCCAGTTTTCTAATCTTCAGGTCCAGATAACTTGAGCTTCTGCTTCTGCTTCTAAACCACCATCAACCATACCATGCTTACCCAAGGGGTGTTTCTAGAGCATACATTGGACCTTGTTGCTTCCTTGCTTATTGGCCTCCAGAGGCATTCAAGATTATCTCTGAATTCTTCAAAATGTAGGGGGATTTTTGTTTAATGACTGGGGCTTTGTGACTCTTTCAGAGAGGGAAACGATTTTTTGTTTGCACTGGGTCTTTGTTGCTGCATGCGGGCTTTCCCTGGTTGTGGCGAGTGGGAGCTGCTCTTTGGAGCTTCTCCTTGTGGTGGTTTCTCTCCTTGTGGTGCACAGGCTCAGGAGTTGCGATGCCCTGGCTTAGTTGCCATGTGGGCTCTTCTGGACCAAGGATCAGACTGGTTTCCCCTGAACTGCACAGCAGATTTTTAACCACTGGACCACCAGGGAAGCCCTACGCACTTTTTAGACTGAAGTATGATTGACCTACCACATTATGTTGGTTCCATGTGCATAGCCTAGTGATTCAGTATTTCACAATGATCACCATAAGTCTAGTTACCATCTGCCGTCATACAAAGTTATTACAATATTATTGACTGTATTCCCTATGCTGTAAGGCTTTGTGACTTTTTGATGGTATATTAATAGGATTTTCTTTGTAAGTAAAGGATTATGGTCTCTTTGTGAAAACTTGCCTAATCATTCTGACATTAGCCAGAAACTTGGGGAGGAACCCAAGAGAAAGGCAAGAAACTCACAAATAGGCCTTTCCTTCTTTTTCTCTCCCCTCAAAAAGAAAGAAAATCCAATAAAGTAGTTTTCATAAAATGAAGTTGCCATATTAATCTCAGGAAATAGAGATCAGAAAATACTGAAGCTATGAAAACATTGTAAGGATTAGAAAAATTATTAAGGGGAAACTCATAAAACAGGCGTTTAATATTGGATTCATTTTTTAGCTGGAATGCCTTCCAGGTTAATGTAATGGAGCTGAGAAGCATTAGCAGTTCCTCTTCACACCTTTACAAATCATACCCAGTTGTCAAAAAAGCAGAATGCTTCTGCTCTCAGCCCCATTACACAGACCAGAATAATAGTTTAGCAGCCAATTTCTGCTATTAACAGAACTCAAGGGGAAAAAAATGACAGAAAAGCAAGCCAAGGATGGTGAAACCAATTATGATGACAAGCATATTATTAGAGACGGGTAATGGGCAGAAAACTACATTACCATCATGTTTTTCTTGACCTGGTAATGAAGACCATGCAGGTATAGGTGTAAAGAGGCCTGCTTGTTTGGCAGCAGGTGTAGAGCATTGGTGTGAGGGGCTGGAAGGAGGGCCGAGTAAACACTGCAAGTAACAGTAGAGAAAGATGCTGTGGACTTTCCTTAGACATAGTTAGGAGATGCTTTTGCAGACAGTTTTGATTTTTTCTGTAGAAGCAAGAGGAAACAGTCTTTGATAGAGAAAATTATGACCCTGAGGTTCTTAACCCTTTCTGGATCACAGAAGTCAGAGAATCTGATTAGCCTATGAATCTTTTACTACCTTGAAAATACTGTTTTGACATATATGCACAATTGGAGGTACAATTTCCAGAGCCTCCAGGGCCTGTTCTTCACCCCAGATCAAAGACTTCTATCTACTATGAAATACTGGAAATAATCCTCAGTGGACTGCTTACATAAATTCTGATGCATCCATACAATAGAATATTGTGCAGTAACTAAAAAAGAGGCAGACACCTGTTATCCTCTATATGGACCAATCTCCAAATATTATTAAGTGAAAAATACAAAGTATAGATAGTATTCATGATATTTTAGCTATTGTTGGTGTTAAAACACATATTTACATGCAAATATGCTGTGTCTTTGGAAGCCATGTAAAAATTGCTAACAAAGGTTGTCTTTTATGAGGGAACTGGGTAGTCAGGGGAGGTTGGGGGAACCTGGCCTTTAAATAGCTGGACATAAGCAGAATTAGGATGAAAGAAACTAAGAGAGATATCGCTTGTCTTTGCCCCAGAGGAAAAATGGCCTCCTGTACTGATCCTCAGCCTGTGGGTCATGACAGGCTGAGGATTTTAAAAAATAAAGAAAATTTTAAAATAGTAAACTACAGTGTTTCTAAATAATTACATTATTCAAGGTTCAAATAAAAGCTAATTATTATGAACTAAATATGTCTAAATTAGGCAAATTTAAAAATACTTGTCTGCATTCTTTCCTATTAAGTAGAATCACTGAGGAGTAATAGCCCAGTGAAAAAGAGAGTTTTTGTTTTAGGGCTGTTATTACCTTGAAAAAGCAACTAAAGGGACAAGTATTTTCATGTTTTTTTCCTTTTATTTCTAAGTGATTTTTGTTTCAATTTATTTGGCACAGGTGTTTATTTCAGTTTAATTTTGTAACTTTTTCATGTGATTAAATTTATTTTATTGGATTTCTTTTCAGTTACAAATTAACAGTTGTAACGAATCAAACAATATAAACATTTAGTAAAATAAAAAATTAATCTCTTTCCAATCCACTCAAATCCCCAGAGTAACCAGTGTGAACCATGTTGTATGTAGCTTTTGGTGCCTTTGAATGTTCCAAACCAAAGCTTACAAATGTGAACACATATATAAACTTTTTCCTGCTTTTTACAGAAATTTTTACCGCACTGTACCCATTACTCAGCAGCTTGCCTTTTTCATTTAGTACTGAGGTTTAAGGTCTTCTCTCTGGGCCTGTAGATCTAAGTCTGACCCTTGTTTCCTTACACCTGCCTGATATTCCCTGGGATGGGCACAACATATTCGAGTCAATGTTTCCTCTAGTGATGGACATTTCAGGTTGTTTTGTTTTATTTATTAATTTGCTGCTACAAAAAAATGCCATAGTGGACAGTTTCCTGCCTGGCACTGCCAGGAGTTCCCAAACATGAGGTGCCACCCTTGCTTTCTAGGTCACCTACTTACATTGCTGTTGGAGAAAAATAGCCCCCTCATGAAAAGACATAAAAAGTAAACATATGGTGTATCTAGAGAGAGACTCACACAGCATCATCAAGATGCAAACCAGGCCTCTGGCCCCACCTCCTCACTGCAGTGACGCCTTGTGCCCTCCCCACCTATCTGCACGCCTCTTCTGGATGGCAGCCCGGGCCAGCACGGACAGAGAGGCAGATGCCGAGCTCGCTGACTTAGGGAGTCAGCTGGGGGAGGTCACTCAGCAGACCCGCTCCTGCCAAACAACAGTGCTGGAACACTGAGACTGCCTTGCTTCTCTGTATTGAGAAAAAAATTTTTTTCCCGAGACATATATAGTAGAATAATTATCCATGATATGAGTGCCAGTTATTAAAGAGTAGCTTTAAAATCGGGGAAGGCAATGGCACCCCACTCCAGTACTCTTGCCTGGAAGATCCCATGGACGGAGGAACCTGGTAGGCTGCAGTCCATGGGGTCGCTAAGGGTCGGACACGACTGAGCGACTTCACTTTTCACTTTCATGCATTGGAGAAGGAAATGGCAACCCACTCCAGTGTTCTTGCCTGGAGAATCCCAGGGACAGGGGAGCCTGGTGGGCTGCCGTCTCTGGGGTCGCACAGAGTTGGACGTGACTGAAGTGACTTAGCAGCAGCAGCAGCAGCAGCTTTAAAATAAAGAGTAGCTTTAAATTAAATTAAATTAAAAATAAGGACCAAGAAGAGAGAAAGTGAATGTCTAGGATATTTTGAATACTTTGTTTTTAAGTTTAAACCCAGCAAGTGTAAAAGAATGACTACACCCTTTAATGCGATTGGTGAGACCTGCAGGATTTGGGACGGGGTTCCCTGAGGCCAGTCCTCCAAGAGCAGGCACATTTGGGAGCCCCTGTGCCCAGTCCACCGAGAGCGCTTGAGTGGCTTCTTTCTCCTTCCCTGCCCACCTTACTCATGCTCTCACTCCCGGATAGCCCAGATTTTCAGATGAATTGGGGAACGACTGAAGTGATGCCACACTCAAGATTTTCTTCTCCTTCCACAGTCACCCCCTAAACTCACCAACTAAACACCTATCCTAATAACCAACAGCTTATAAGGCTCCAAAGCAGCTGTTAGAGCAGACATGCTACTTGAATGGGAGAGCACCAAGAGCAGCTATCAGTCTTAATCCCTTCTTGAGTTTTGGTCCTTTTCCCAGGAGGAAACAGCTCTGAGAGGATGGGCCGTCACAGCCACAGCTGAGGGCTGGGGATGGTGAAGTCCATGCCACAGCCACAGGAGGGGTCACTCCTTGGCGGTCAGCAGGTTCCAACAAGGGCCACGGAGGCACAGCAGGGGCAACAGCAGGGGAGAGAGAGACGAACAGGAAGGAAAGCTGTGCACACGGGGAAGATATGATATTCCTATGTTTGAATAAAATGTACGCCAGATTACATAGGGTCTTCAGATTCTTCCATTTTAGCCAGCAGTACTCAGATGAAACGTCCAGGGAGTTCAGTTTCAGGTAATATTTGCAATAATGGGCTTTCATATCGGTGTACCTACCCCTTTTTATCCTTGAGCACTGCTATTTCCCAAAGACCAGATGTGTAGTATTCAACTTGGAAGAACTGTGAGAATATGTAAAATCCAGTTGTTGAAAGAGGGCCCTGGATCCCTCCACTCCGCACACCCCCTTGCTCTGCCATTTCATCTACAGCCTGCTTCCCTTCAGCCCACACCTGAAGTCCCCCCTTGCTCTTCATTTCCCTTTATCAGTAGCACGTCTCACCTTGTAATATACCACATGGATCACTTTTCTATTATATTTATTGTTTGCTGTCTCCATCTCCTGCCCACGTGTAAGCATCATGAGGGCAGAGTTCTTTGTTCTGTTCACTGACATATCCCCAGGACCTAGAACAGCGTTTACGTAGCATGCACTCAATCAATACTGAATGAAAAACAGTAAAAGAGCAAGTTACAAATGTTACCTACTCCCCAGGTTCTTGGGTTCCTTAATCAATAGAAATTGACTAGAGACCAGACAAAAAATTAAGGCAAGGCTTTATGGGGGCCCCTCCTGTAGCAGTGGAGAGCGAGAACAAGCGACAGCTTCCCTTGCTCACTGGCTCCCC